>NW_027643734.1:57500-105000 GCF_032717465.1 Coenobita brevimanus | reverse complement strand
AAATAATGATGATGATGATGGTGGTGGTGGTAATGAGGACGACAACTACGATGATGATGATTATGATGATGATGATATTGATGATGATTTTTGTCGGCAGGTGAAAGGACGAAACAGCAGGAACTCTACCATCGGTCCAAGCATCCACGATTCCACATCCACCCATCCATCCATCTCGCTTGATGTTAAAAGCTAAGTCTATTTAACTTTAGTATCAATTGCTTCTTCATAAGCTTTCCAGCTGTCTGAACAGATCAGCAGTAGTTTTAAAAACTAAAATAACTCGGTTCTGGTGCTCCGTTTGGTACGTTTATTTTCCTCTTATCAGAACTGGCGCGGCAAATTTTGAGAAAAGTCCCTCAAGTAACTCCTATTATTTTTTTTACTAGGTTTCTAATGATGTCCATAGATCCATTGTTGCTTTAATAGTTCCCTAGACAACTCAGTCTTGGCGCTGTTCTCTGCCACCCTATTATACCATGTCATATAGTGTTCTCGCTCGCTTGCCCTGTTCGCTCGCTCGGTTGAACAATAAATCACTGAAGAAAAGGTGGTATAAAGCCCCCTAAGCCGCCGTAGTATTACACCCTCGGTATGCAGTCCGTTCCCTGTGGCCTTGTAACTTTGTGTACCCGAAGCGCTTACAAAATAACTTGAAATAATTTTCCTTTCGTAACTAGACTCGTTTCACTTTAACTTGGCCTGAGTTGTTGTTGTTGTTCTTGTTACATCTTAGGCTCCTCTGGATGTGAACCCTGTGTTATATTGAAGGATTGTCTGTGTTGTGGTGGTGTGGTGCAGGAAGTGAGTGGGTGTGCTGTGGTGTGGGGGTGCCACTTTGCAGTATGAGCACAGGGGATTGTCTATCTATCTATCTATTGCCAGACGCCTCAATCCCGTTTGGGGTGGCCACAAACAAATCGCCTCCAAGTCGCCCTGTCCCCTGCCATTTCACTGCCCTGCTCTCAACGCACACCCCCCTCTGTCATATACCTCTCCACCCCATCCCTCCATCTCATCCTCGGCCTCCCCCTCCCTCTTCCCCCCTCCACCTCACTCACATACACTCTCTTCGTCAGTCTTTCACCCTCCATCCTCTCCACATGGCCAAACCACCTCAGTGTGTTCCTCATAACGCTTCCTATCACATCCACATCCACACCACAACGCTCCTTTATATCCTCATTCGTCAGCCTATCTCTCCACTTGACTCCACAGGCTCCTCTTAAATAACTCATTTCCACTGCTCTCACTCTTGACTTGTGTCCTTCCAACAATGTCCAAGCTTCACTTCAGGGGATTGTATGTGTGTTATATTTTGTGTTAGTATTGTAGCAGGGAAGGTTGGTGTGCTCGTGTCTCTGGGTTCGGTAGTGTCTGAAGGGTGTATGCCTGGTGGTGGCACATGAAGGATGCTGTTTGGTAGAAAGTTTTGGCTGGCTGGGGTGTCTGCGTGTTTATGTATGTGTTTGGTATAGAAAGTTTTGGTTGGCTGGGGTGTTTGTGAGTTTATGTATGTGTCTGGGAAGTGTGGAGTCGGGTGGAGGAGGGGACATGTTGCAAAGATACTCTGTGTAGTGTTGGGCGGTTGTTCGATTTTGTTTGTGGAGAGGATGATGCAACATAAGGTTACAAAGGTGGGACGGATCTTGAGCTGAAGTGGTGAACTGTGTGCCTCTCATATTCACTTGGTCTCTGACTGAAATTAGTTATGTTTCTTGGTGTAGGCTGTCAGTACTTGTGGTCTTAGTGTCTTCTGCTATCAAGGTATTGTTTTCTGTTCTTTAAAGCTCCTTCGTGTTTGTGTTGGATATGATTACGGCTCAGCTTGTGCGGCAGTAATTCACGGTTGTTTTAATGTATTACTTATAAGTGGAGGATGGAGTTGGGATGTATATGAGAGAGGGTGTGTGTGAATTAAGGGGAGTGATGCATAATGACGGGGGACAGGGTGGCATAGAGGCGACTTGTTTGTGGCCACCTCTTACGGGATTAAGTCGTCTGACTATAGATAGATGGATAGACAGATAGCTTATAGTTTCCATACGGTTTGCCGAGTAGTAGCGATAGTTATCACTAGAATATGATGGTAGTCACGAATGAGTGCCGTGGAAAGGATGTTGGGCTGTAGTATTGGCTGTTTCTGCTACTGATCTGGGTGACATTCTCATATGCTTTAAATGAAACTCTGTGTCAAGTTAAAGTGAAAGGTGTGTATGTTTGTGTAGGAGGAACGAGAGACAAGGAGGTATTCTGTGGCCTGTTTTCTTTGTGCTTCCTACAAGACACAGTAATAGTTATGACGGGGCATTGATGGCAAGTTTGTGAGTCAGCACACACTTACGGCCTCTCATTATACAAGGTGGTCCTTATATTACGCCACCCAGTTCTTGTGTGTTGCGGGCACGGCTCAGTGAACATTACCAGTGTCTACCCTGCATCATTATCTACTTCCCACAACCCTCTTCAGGCTTAGCTTTATAACATAGGCTTTAATTTAGGTCCACTGATTGCATGGTGGAGAATTCCCATAACCTTTTTTATGCTCAGCTGTATATCATTGTATTGTATAATCTTTTATGTCCACTGATCACAAGGCTGAGTAGTAATTTGGTGAAGCGATCAGAATGTCTTAGCTCATCACAAAAGCCGTCCCCAGAACACACAAGACTGCAGAGCGCAATATACTTATCACCTATATTAAGTCAAAGCCACAGTTTAAAAGGTAATGAAACAACACAGAAAATTTAAGTTTTCATTATTAACACTTCAGTACAAAATACATTAACAGAGACAGCAATATAAAATATGCATTCAAAAGTAGCATTTGTCCACAGAACATCCTGGAGGGGAGCGACCCGACTTGCAAGGCAGATCACACCATCACCACCAGGCTTCTCTTGGCAGGTCAGGGCAGATCACCAGCAGCAGCAGCAAGTAATCTCACGGCTGGGGAAGACATGACACCCTGCCGCCGCCGCCGCCGCCACCACCACCACCACCACCACCACACCACCAGGCATCTCAGAGTAGGGGAAGACACCACACCACCGTCAGGCTTCTCACGGCAGGGCAGACCAAACTTCAGCAGGGTATGACAAGTGTGGCAAGGAAGCAGCGTCAAGGCAGCAGACTCCAGCACGACCTGTGGACCACATGTGTATTAGTTCAAATCAGTGTTAGCTTTAGTTATATAATCTTCTATCTATCTCTATCTATTGCCAGACGCCTCAATCCCGTTTGGGGTGGCCACAAACAAATCGCCTCCAAGTCTCCCTGTCCCCCGCCATTTCACTGCCCTGCTCCCAATTCACACCCCCCTCTCTCATATACCTCTCCACCCCATCCCTCCATCTCATCCTCGGCCTCCCCCTCCCTCTTCCCCCCTCCACCTCACTCACATACACTCTCTTCGTCAGTCTTTCACCCTCCATCCTCTCCACATAGCCAAACCACCTCAGTGTGTTCTCATAACGCTTCCTATCACATCCACACCACAACGCTCTTTTATATCCTCATTCGTCAGCCTGTCTCTCCATGTGACTCCACAGGCTCCTCTTAAATAACTCATTTCCACTGCTCTCACTCTTGACTTGTGTCCTTCCAACAACGTCCAAGCTTCACTTGCATACGTTAGAGTTGGTATCACAATACTGTCATGTAGTAACTTTTTCACTTCCATGCTCACTTCCCTGTTTCTTATCACTGCTTTCAAAGAACCAGCAACCTTTCTTCCCTGCTGTACCCTTTCAAGCACTTCACCCTCCAAACCTCCATCCTTACTCATCACACTACCCAAGTACTTAAACGTACTCACATTTTCCAATTCCTCACCATCCAACCTCGCTGTACATTCACTGACTTCACCTCTCTCAAAGACTATCACTTTACTCTTCCCTACATTCACCTTGAGATTCCGTTTGTTGCACACACTCCCAAACTCATCCACCAAGCCTTGCAGCTCCCCTTCGTCTTCACCCAACAACACAGTATCATCTGCAAACAACAGTACAGGGAGTTTCCAGACACTATCCTCTTTCACCAGGGCCACTCCAACATCCACTACCCTACCTTGTACCTCTTTTATTACCCCATCCATGTACAGATTGAACAACCATGGAGACATGACACATCCCTGTTTCAACCCAACTTTCAAAGAGAAAAATTCACTTAGTTCACCATCCACATGCACTGCAGCCTTCGCACCATCGTACATATTCTTCACAGCATTCAGGAACTTCCCATCTACTCCATATATTCTTAACACTTTCTACAATCCTTGTCTATCCACCCTGTCATATGCTTTCTCCAAATCCATGAAAGCCGCATACAACTTCTTTCCCTTCTCTAGAAACTTTTCCACTCAAGATCTAAGAATGAATATCTGATCTACACAACCTCTTCCCTTCCTAAAGCCTCCCTGTTCTTCTCCAACTAATTTCTCTGTTCTTTCTCTAACTCTGTCAATAAGTATCCTACCATACACTTTTCCTATTATACTAAGAAGACAGATGCCCCTATGATTACCACCCACTTCTTTTTCCCCTTTTCCTTTGTACAAGGGAATAATTATACCTGACTTCCAATCCTCTGGGACTCTACCTTCCTCGCAGGCCAATTTGCACATCATCCACATCCATTCTACTACTATCTCTCCCCCATGGTTCAGCATTTCACCACACACTCCATCAATTCCTGGGGCTTTCCCCGATTTAACTTTCTTCATTGCTTCCACAACTTCTATCCTACTGATTTCTTCTTGTCTTCTCACCTCTCTCCTTCTCCCAGCCATTCCCCAGCCACTTATACTCGCATTACTTCCATCCTCTATGTTCTCTATGTTAATAAGTAAATGTTTAATTTGAAGTGTGACGTCACTGGTGCATTGTGGGAGCAACGTTGAGAGACGCTGGAGATGAGTGAAGATTTTATTCTTTACGGTGTTAGTCTACTTCTTATTATGGTAATTCTTATGCCCCTGTGTTTATCAGTGTTTGCTGTCATTATCGAGAGGTGTAGTCGGCTGATGTAAGTTGTAATTATTAGCTATAAGGATGATATACGGCGGTGTGTATCTCCAGGTGACCAAGATGTCCCTTTAAACTGGAGTAAGCAGTGCTACTTAAATCCCCCGATATTCACACCATCTGTTTAGGTTTTAAGGTCGAATGTGATCCTGTACATGGGCAGGCATAGTAGGTTAATTGGCTGGAAAAAATGAGGGGATGTGTGTAAAAACTAATGGGTAGTTTGTTTACATCGGGGATATAAACTCCGCGAGTCCCTTTAACTCTTGCAATCCCGGTGATGCCCTTTTCAGTTTATTCATAGTGCCAGAAGGCAGTTTTATTCAACTTAAGCAAAGTCTCTGCTATTGCAGGAGTTCAGTGAGGCTGTGCCTAACCCCTACACTTCCAGAAGTCTATACAAAGCTAAATATAATCATGAGATGGCATGAAAAAAAAAAAAATCCCTGCTCTGTGAGTTAAACTAGTGAAGACTGAAGGTATTAACATGTGTAGGAGAGACACTGGATAAAGCCTGATTGGAGATATAGTATACTGAACTGGAAGGACTGCATACCTTACATCCTTCATTAACCATTGCTGCTACCTTTAAATAAGAATTATCATACTGAAGGTAATTACTAGCAGCCTTCATTAACATATTACTGTACTGTAATTAGGAGAGAGGTTTCATAAGTTGATTGGAAGTCAGGAGACAGCAGGAATATACCATTACTATTGAGGGGGATGAATTTGTGTGTAGGCTATGATATAGGAAGCATATCTCAGAATATGGATGTACAAGGTTAATCATATCTTGTATAGTACTTACACTTTCAGATTTGATAGCTTTTCCTTTTGTAATCTTTACTGAATGATGCAATCAGTTCATGATTACTCATTATATAATCTCAGACTTCATCTGTGTCATTGTAGTTGGCTCACCTTGACAAATTTTAGTCCTTCTGCTGCTTAGTTCTTGTATCTAAGTGGCAGAATAAGACAGTATTATGGTTTTGCATCCTCCCCATAGATCTTCATTGTGATTTGCATGATAATCTAGTCTTTATCTCTAGAAACAGCTCAGCATTCAAGGTGGAGAGATGCCAGGTTTTTGTCAGTTTAGGGTGGACATGTAATCTATATGGTTTGTCTTTATTGTTTTATGTATTCATTATTATTATTATTATTATTATTATTTTTTACTGTGGATCAAATTTAGCGATTCATCTCTTCCGTTTATAAATCGGTACAACAGATAGGCTTTCATTCTCAGTTCTCACCGAAGGTATGACCAATAAGTACTGTACTGTCTTCCTGTGCAGTGTATATTTTGTCATTTGTACTCCCATGATAAGTTTCATTAAAGAATTTGTATCATATGTTTAGTTTCTGTGTCACTCAGTGTGTTAAGTTTATGTAATATATGGTTAATCGTTTAAGTCCTGCCGTTGGATAGCAGTCTAAGTTGCAGTTTTTACTTTCTCCCTTTATATAAGTAGCAACTGCTCTATATTCTTTCCATAGCACTTGTTCATGATTAGCATTAAACTGCAGGCTTAGGTATTCCAAGTAGCTCAGGAAATTTCGAAATATCTCCTCCTAAAGGGACATTAATAGGTACATGACAATTTAGTTTAGTCTGTGCATGATAGTCCAATTTCCCATTTTTTTGTAACATGTAAAGAAATAAAATACAGTAGAAGTTTTAGCCGATATTATAAAGGGGGCGCGGTAGCATGGTCAGCATGGTGCTGGCCTGCTGATCAGGAGGACCCGGGTTCAAATCCCGGTGTGATAGAGGTTTCTTTAAAATGTGGCTGAGGGAAGTTTGCGTAGCAGGCTTTCCTTAAAACCACAAGGCCCCCTTACACTTCACCTCACACACACCAAGACACTTACACACACACACACTACTACATACATACACACATCAAGACGCACACACACACTACTACATACATACACACATCAAGACACACACACACACAAGACACGTACACAGCCACCTTCACACAGTAGACACACCACACACACACACACAGAGGGTGGGACAGACACACCACAGGCAGACAGAGAGGGGTATATACAAAACACAGGGAGTGAGAGAGGAGGGGGTTTTATTAAAAAGTCCAATTTTGGTATACCTCCTGTGGCAAAATTGATATAGCCCCCCCTTTAATATTTTTTGGATATTTTCATTTAGTGCCCCCCAGGCCCCAGACCCACTCGGCTGAACCAAATTGTCTGGCGTCAGCTGGAACATGATATACCAGAGTTATGCCGGTCATGTGGGGGTTAATGGTGACAGTGTAGTAACTGTCAGGCTCCTATGACTCACTCAGCCGAACAAAATCGTCTGTCAGCTGGAATGGAATACTAGAGTTGTCCCAAGCACCAGAGGGTTAAGAATCTTAACCCTCTGGTGCTTGGGACAACTCTAGTACCCCATTTCAGCTGACTCAGACGATTTTATTCGACTGAGTGAGTCATAGGAGCCTGACAGTGTCAATACCGTCACCATTAACCCCCTCACGACCGACATAACTCTAGCATCATGTTCCAGCTGACGCCAGACAATTTGGTTCAGCCGAGAGAGGATCCTAGGATCCTGAGAGACACTATAACATCACAAACAAAATACAAAATGCCTTCCCTCCATCTTGAACGTACTATAATTCATTTACATTAAGTATGCTCGTATTTTCGTATTTTTGCAGCTTATTTCATGTATCTTAGTTAAAAGAAAAAAATACTACGAGCCGGTGAATAAAACCAACACTTGTAGACGAAGAATATAATTACCAAACAGTTTCGGTGGACACTGCCACCATCTTCAGTGGTCAAGATAGTGAGAGGGAGTGACATACTGATTATACAAGGGTTCTTTTTTATGCGTGTGTGTGTGTGGAAGGGTGGGGTAAAGGTGAGGTGGGGTGGGGTGGATTGTAAGCGGGGATTAACCCAAGGGGGATTTTGGGGGGGACATTACCGGACAGGTCAGGTGTAATTCCTTCCTGCTACGACACAGGTAAGGTCAGATAGGAATTACACCTGACCTGTCCGGTAATGTCCCCCCCAAAATCCCCCTTGGGTTAATCCCCGCTTACAATCTACCCCACCCCACCTCACCTTTACCCCACCCTTTCACACAAACACACGCATAAAAAGGAACCCTTGAATAGTCATTATGTCACTCCCTCTCACTATCTTGACCACTGAAGATGGTGGCAGTGTCCACCGAAACTGTTTGGTAATTATGTTCTTCGTCTACAAGTGTGGGTTTTATTCACCGTCTTTGATTATCACGCAAGAGTGATTCATCCAGCCAATACTACGAGCTCTGTATCTTTTCATAGCCCTTCTTCGTGACTAGCATCGTATTCTAGTTATCTATAGTTACAACTGAGCATTCAAGTTGGAGGGATCACAACTTTAAGCAATTACAGTAAACAAACAAACAAAAAGCAAGTGTCGTCCTCTTGACCTCTCGTCTTCGCAGGAATGCAGAGGTGGCGCCATCTTGTGCGTGGAATGCGTGAAGTGCAGGCTCTTGAGTGGAAGGAGCACGGAGCCACGGGAGACTTAATAATATTCGCTAGTCAGCCAGTCTAGAAGCCTGGGACATTTGCCTGAAATAATAATAATAATAATAATAATAATAATAGAAATAACAACGAAACCAGTCATATACATAATTCAATATCTTAGTCACTCGATCTGTCCATTCCGCCCCTTCAGTACGAGGACGCATTTCTGTAAGCTATTTTTTCTAACATGGGAGGTTCGATACGTTTGACTGAGCCTATCCATAAGACTCCTAAAGCTGAGTAAATGCCTCTGAAAGTTGCAAAATATAAAATATAAAACGTCTATATGATATAAAAACCTTTGTTCACCTCCGCGACTCGATCTGTGGCGCCTAGAACAAGTGCTGACGTCATATTTACACTTTCCTACCTTTAGACGATTTCCTGGAGCTTAAAGAAACCCTCTCGGGATGATGGGACAGACACAATAACCCCTTCAGGCAGAGAATGACTTAGTTACTTTGTTCTAGGTAACCGGACGATTTTATTCAGCTTAGGAGATCCCCTCGTAGTGAAGGGATTGATGATGACTGTATCTAACCCCACCAGTACGAAATTTCTCTCCAGAGTTGAAGAAAATCGTCTGGAGGAAGAGAGATGAATATGGAAAAAAGTGTTAATGTGGACAATGAGTTAGATAAGACTGGTTTAGTTAAGGTAGGGTAGGGATGGGACGGTTGTGGCAGGGTGGGGTAAGGTTGGGTTAGTTTTGGCAGGACGGCGTAGGGGTGGGCCGATTTTGGCAGGGTGGGGTAGGACTGGGTCGGTTTTGGCAGGGTGGAGTAGGATTGGGTCAGTTTTGGCAGGGTGGGGAAGGGTTGGTCGGGTTTGGCAGGGTGGAGTAGGACAGGGTTGGTTTTGGCAGGGTGGGGTAGGATCGGGTCGGTTTTGACAGAGTGAGGTTAGATTGGGCTGATTATGCCGAGGTAGGGTAGGGATGGGTCGGTTATGGCAGGGTTGAATAGAGGTGGGTCGATTAGGGCAGGCGAGGGTAAGCATGGGTAGGTTATGGTTGCGTTGGGGAGGGTAGGATAGGTTATGGCAGGGTAGGATAGGGCTGGGTGGTGGTGGGCTGGGTAGGGTAGTGTAGGGCTGGGTAGGGTAAGGTAGGCTGAATCAGGGTAGTGTAGGGTACAGAAGAGAGGTGGGTATAACTGCCGTTTAGTTCCGTCATATCCAACGCCTATTTCACTCAGTTATACTACACTGTCTCATCAAATTTGGGGCGATCTTCTCTACGATTTTTGTTCTTCCCCGCTTAGTTCAGTCCTTTAGTTCATTCATGACCCTTGGCTTTCCTTTTTATTTTTTTTTTATGTGGTGGAGCGCAGGGGCACGAGGCTAGACCACCATAAGTCCAGCATATTTAAGGGTAGGCCACCAAGCTACGCCCTGGTAACGTCTACACGTCAAAACATCTGTCCACCTCTGGGACTTGAACCGCGGAGCGCTGGACGCAGAGCTCTCGGTTTGCGGATGTCACTTTTACTCTTTGCTAGCTTCTGACGGTATCCTACAGCTTCAGAAAACCCTCTTAGGATGACGGGACAGAATCATTTAATCTTTCAAGCCGAGAACAACTTATTTACATTGTCCTAGCTGACCGCATGATTTTATTCAGCTTAGGAGATCCCCTGATAGAGATGGGGTTGATGATGGCAGTATTTAACCCTTCCAGTTCGAAATTTCTCTCTACTGTAGAGGTGAAGAAAATCATCCGAAGGTAGAGAGAAGAAAACAGGAAAAGTAATGTAGTGGTGAAAGGGCTGTACAGGGAAGGGTAGGTTAAAGTAGGGTAGAGTTGGGTCGGCAATGGCAGGGTAGGGTAGGGTAGGCTGAGGTAGGCTAGTGTAGGGTTGAGAAGAGTAGGGTAGGGTAAATTGAACTGAATAAGTATATACAATAAAATATGGCGATACAACAACCAGGGTCATATGCCGCCGGACGACAACGAGAATAAAAGCACTCGAAAAGATGAAACACACACACACACACACACACACACACACACACACACACACACACACACACAAAATACAATTCATAATTAAAACAAGAAAAACACTAAAACACTAAGAACACTAAAACCACTGTATACTAAATTTTACACGGTAGTGCAGCTGCCTACACCAAGCAAAGGTTTCCCCCTCCACCACAACAAGCATCCTCTCCAAGTACCAACAGAAGACTACAATCCCTCTCCTGCCCGGTGCTCAGAGAGGTAACGATGGCGCAATTCCCCAACAGTGGACACCATCAGCAAAAGCCGAAGAGTCAGGGGGACGAAGCATTCCACACAGAAAGTAGGGGGAGAGTCCTCCATTAAAAATCAATGAGAGAACCAGGACTGGCCCTTTCGGAGCCAGCATAAAGCCGTCTCCCACCTGCATTCAGACCTCGGCAAATGAAGGGGCCCGTTTACCCACAAATATCACACATTTTGTTGGCCCCCACCGCATCCCACCTACTCTGCCAGTGGGAGCAAACAGTGAGTGGTTAGATGAATATCACTGAGCGAGGCAGGGGAGAGGTGAGGATGGGCGAGAGGCAGCAGCCTTTGCCAGAGCGTCAGCATGCTCATTGCCCACAATGGTACAAAACCACAAAGCAGTCCCTAGCAAGCACAGCCATTCTAAAACACTGTAGACAACAAAAGAGGATTGGACGGGAAAACACAAAATGGAGATCGGCAGAGTCGCTAAAAACTGTATAACAAACAGGAGGGAAGCTAAATATCAATTTGACTGCGAGTAAAATAGCAGTAAGTTCTGCGATAAAAGTAGATACGATGGGGAAGACTCCTACCACGAATGAAATCGGGAAATATAACACCCAAGCCTGTCCCCTCACGGGATTTCAATCCATCAGTACATACGAGAATCGAGACACTGTGAGAGGAAGCATGTTCTAAAAAATAGCAAAGAGCCGCCTGTGAGGAAAGAAAGGCCCCTCTCTCAGGAAAGTAAACACACGGTTGCACCCCTGAGAGGAGCCAGGAGCCATCCTTGGTACACGCACAGGACAAACAAGAAAGGTTGGAACATCCACATCCCCCATGGCAGCCTTCACCCTGTACCCAAACGGATGTGGATAGCGAGGATACGGCGAGGCAGACACTCCCTCCGGAACAGAGCCAACAAAATCTTCCTGAACTTTAGCAAAGACGGTGACACTAAGGACACTAGTTTGAGGCACTCCCTCCTCTTGAGGATATGAGGGAAACAAGGTGGCACCAATACGGAAAAATTCCATAATCAGTGAAGGCAACCTACCACGCAAACCAAGATGGTGACCTGCAATACCTGGCTTGTGAAACGGTAGGACAACAGCCCCCCGCCAAGAAGCAGGAGTGGACGAATCTCTCCAAATTCTATTAATAAGACTCAGGAGGAAGAACACTGCTTCATCATCCAGGTACCTCAGCACTGCATGGGGAATATTATCGACTCCGGAGAAGTGTCATGACAGGGAAAGGGTAGACCAAAGTTTACAACAAGACAAAGGGATGTTGTAAGTCTCTCCGCCCCCAGAACGGATGTCCAACACCTTAATCTCCTCCACCTCCCTAAGCCTGGCAAAAACCGAAGAACGAGTATCCCTACAGGAGACCTCAGCGGTAGGCTAGGGTAGGGAACGCTAGGGCAGGGTAGGCTGGGGTAGGGTAGTGTAGGGCAGAGAAAAGTAGGTTAGGATGGGTTGGTTTAGGCTAAAGTAGGACAGAATAGGAGAGGGGTAAAATGTGCCTAGTCCAGGAACGAAAAATATATCAGTTATCCATGTAATTAGCGTTTTCTATTTCGGTATTTCCCTCCTCTTCTCTTTTCGACATCTCCTTACACTTCCTCTTTCTTATGTCGTCTGTGTTCTTTCCTGTATCCTACCTCCTTTCCCCCTTTCATCTCCTCTTTTTTCCCTTTTGCTTTCTTTTCCTTCCCTTTCCTGTTGTTTCTCTTTCTCTCTCCCCTCTCTCTCATGTATCCCTCTCTGTTCCATTCTCTTTTCCATATACCCCTTAACTTCATCTTTTCTTTCTCCTCTCTGCTCCTTTCCACATTCTTCCTTCCACCTTCCTTGCATTCTTCTCTTTATGTACTCTTTCCTCTATAATTCCTCCTCCTCCTCTTCCTATCCCCTCCCCCCTCCACACACACACACACACACACACACACCGCTCGCTGGTGCAGTGGTAACGTTCCCGCTTGCCAACTGGTGGACGGGAGTTCGCGCCTCGCTCAGGTTGCGAAAAGTTTCACTGACGAAGTGGGTGGTTACTGTCCCCCTTGAGCAAGGGGACGGGTGTGTGCGTGTGTGAAGGTCACAGCCTTGCCCTTAGATCGGACTATATGAGCTCTCAGTTCCCTTCCGGGAGGGTAAAAGCTGACGATCACGACCATCAAGTGATCCTGACCGACCCGGTGAATTACACACACACACACACGTAGGCGCCCCAAAAGTACGGGACGGTACTGTAGGGAAGTACGGTACGGTATGGTATTTTTTTCACCAGTAAGAACGGTGCCAAATTACGGTACGACATTTCTTTAAGTACGGTACGGTAGGAAATTAGTTTTTTTTTTTTCCGTGCCTTTTCCGTACCCATTGCCGTGCTTAATTATTCCAATGTGACTGTCCACTGTCCAGAATAATCCAGATGACAAATACTGACTTGTAGATAGGATAACCTAATTGTTTCCCTGACCAATGTTTTAAGATATAACCTTATGTTTTAGCGTGTGTGTGTGTGTGTGTGTGTGTGTGTGTGTGTGTGTGTGTGTGTGTGTGTGTGTGTGTGTGTGTGTGTGTGTGTGTGTGTGTGTGTGTGTGTGTGTGTGTTACAGACTTATAAGGTAATATTTCTGGTCAAGCTATAATGAACATAGAATAGTGTATACTTTTAGATGGGAGACATGTAAGTAATTACGAGAAGCATATGATAATGGTTATTATATACAGTATATTTCTATTATTTGACATTTGTTTTGCTGTACGTATCTCGTATATTCCTTGCCCACTGTAGGCCTACAGAGTTAAGTGATTAATTTATACATTTGATCATACAATAGTGTATAAATAATGATTTGGATTAGGTATTTACTGTAGGGCCGGCTGCAGCATTGCTACTTGACCCGTTAAGTGGTTGAGTTTTATCATAGTCTGATTTAAACACAATTTTTCACAGAAAATTCTAGTACAATCCAAGTCAGTAATCCTTAATTTTATTTAATCCCATTGCCATATGAATGTAAATCAAATGTTAGGTCAATTACCTCACACACACACACACACACACACACACACACACACACACACACACACACACACACACACACACTTAATATATAATTTCCACTAACAGCAAAAAACACAAATATAATAAGTGAGTATTGAAACTGGACGAGGAATTGCTTGCAGGAATAATTTATATTATCGATTAATTTTCACAGAAACGTAATGGCAGACGTACAGTACGAAATTAGGTACGAAAGTTCGGAACGAAATTTCATTTTATCGCACCAGTACGGTACGGTTCTTTATGTATGCAACGAAACTACGGTGCGGTATTTTTAAACTATCGGAAATACGATATTTTTTCCGTACCGTACCGTACTGCCACCCTTGGCGCCCATGAACACACGCATTTCTATAACACCCCCCCCATACATCCGTATGCCACCCTTCAACCACCCTCTACACACACACACACACACACACACACACACACACACACACACACACACACGTAGGCGCCCATGAACACACATTTCTATAACACCCCCCCCATACATCCGTATGCCACCCTTCAACCACCCTCTACACACACACACACACACACACACACACACGTAGGCGCCCATGAACACGCATTTCTACAACCCCCCCCCACACATCCGTATGCCACCCTTCATCCCCCCCACACACACACGTACACACACACACACACACACACACACACACACACACACACACACACAAGATTATATTGAAATGGGGAGAGTCGGACGGGAAAGGGAGTGGGGAAAGTGAGAGGGGAGTGGGGGGAGTAGGCAGAGTGGACGTGGGAAAGGATTGCAGAAAATGAGAGAGGGTGTGAGGAGTGTGAGAGGGGAATGGGGAGAGTGGGGAGAATGAGAGGGGAGTGGGGAGAGTGGCAGTGGAAGGGGAGTGGGAAGAGACTGCGGAAAATGAGAGAGGAATGGGGAGAGTAGGTCAGTGGGTAGAAAGTAGGTTCAGACGGAGGGTACCACAGCTATAGTGACGTTTGATGACTTTCCTTGGAGCAGCAGAGAGAGAGAGTATGTGTGTGTGTGTGTGTGTGTGTGTGTGTGTGTGTGTGTGTGTGTGTGTGTGTACGTAGTTACTCTTTTGCCTGTTCACAATCGTGTGTGTATTAAAAAAAACTGTCATGAGAAAAATCCCTTCTTATGGCCAAGATATAATTTTTTCTGCTAAGGTTTGACCAGATTTTCTGGATCGTAACGTCTGTGTGATCCCCCTCTCTCTCTCTCTCTCTCTCTCTCTCTCTCTCCGTCATTGCCTACAGCTAAAGACAAAAACACAGACACATTATATTCACTGCAGTGCTTCTCCCTGCCTCACCCTGGCTCTGCCTCCCTCTCCCTGCTTTTTCCCACCCGTTTCTGCCTCTCCCTGCCAGTCTCTGCCTCACCCTTCCTCAGTGTACGTGTGTGTATTTGTACGTGTGCGAATTTGTGTACGTGTGTGTGTGTGTGTGTGTGTGTGTGTGTGTGTGTGTGTAAGTTTGTGTAATTATGTGCCTGTGGGTGTATGTGTCTCACCACAATGCACCGCTAGACACCCACTCCACCCCACCACCAAACACCTTCTTCATTTCTTGCCACAGAAAACTTTAATATTCATGGATCATTTTCAAAAATCAAGTTCGAGTATGTTTTACCGTATTGTGATTAAAAAAAAAAACTGCAATATTGGGATCAGATATGAGTACAGAGATGTTTTATATAAAGTGCGAGACTCAGTGGGCAATACGTATGGTGTTAGCTTGGCTGGTGCAGGGCATCTGTGTTACCATGGCAACCTGCCCACCTCACAACACACACACACACACACACACACACACACACACACACACACACCTCTATCAGCAAGGCCCATCATAGAATACTTGTGTGTGTGTGTGTGTGTGTGTGTGTGTGTGTGTGTGTGTGTGTGTGTGTGTGTGTGTGTGTGTGTGTGTGTGTGTGTGTGTGTGTGGTTAGGTATGTGGATGTGTTGTGTGTACGGTGGGGTAAGGGGTGTACGGTTTGATGTGGTTGCTGTGTGTGTGTGTGTGTGTGTGTGCGTGTGTGTGTGTGTGTGTGTGTGTGTGTGTGTGTGTGTGTGTGTGTGTGTGTGTGTGTGTGTGTGTGTGTGTGTGTGTGTGTGTGTGTGTGTGTGTGTGTGTGTGTGTGTGGTTATACGAGTATGTCGTTGTGTGTGGTTATGTGTGTGTGTGTGTGTGTGTGTGTGTGTGTGTGTGTGTGTGTGTGTGTGTGTGTGTGTGTGTGTGTGTGTGTGTGTGTGTGTGTGTGTGTGTGTGTGTGTGTGTGTGTGTGTGTGTGTGTGTGTGTGTGTGTGTGATTATACGAGTATGTCGTTGTATGTGGTTATGTGTGTGTGTGTGTGTGTGTGTGTGTGTGTGTGTGTGTGTGTGTGTGTGTGTGTGTGTGTGTGTGTGTGTGTGTGTGTGTGTGTGTGTGTGTGTGTGTGTGTGTGTGTGTGTGTGTGTGTGTGTGTGTGTGTGTGGTTGTGTGTGGTTATGTATGTGTGTGTGTGGGGGGGTGTTGTTGGGTATGTGGATGTGTTGTGTTCACGGTGGAGTAAGGCATGAACGGTTTGATGTAGTTGCATGTGTGTGTGTGTGTGTGTGTGTGTGTGTGTGTGTGTGTGTGTGTGTGTGTGTGTGTGTGTGTGTTAGTTCACTACACGTCAAACGACTTTAGTTATACATAAGACGACGTGCTATTAAAGTTTGGGCACAACTATAATGCAATGTTCTATGAAGTCAACTACACTCATAATAACGCGACGCTTCGTCTCCTCTGTCTGTCTCCTTACCCTGCGTCTGTCTGTCTTCTGCCTGTCTGTCTCTGTCTTCCTGTCCCTCTATTGCAAACCACAAACTTCTCAACTCTCCACAACGTCCTAGATTATCACTGTATCACGCAGTATATTATTTTTTCATTGTAAATGGCCCAAATTTTCGTCCTTTTGCAGCTTACTTCACATGGGTCATTGGCAGAAACGGACAACGCTACGGCTCTCTTTCCATACCACTTTTTTGTGACTTACATTTTCTAGCATTAATCTATTGCTACAACTCAGCATTCAGGTTGGAGGGATGGAAAATTTGGGCCAAGTTAGAGTAAAACGAGTACAGAATTAGCAGAAGCCAAATAGCATACCTTTGGAGGGTGCAGCGGGAACAAGGCAAGATCGCAGTAAGGAGGACAATGGAGGGAAATCCAGCAAATCCAAGCAACAGCCTATGAAGTGACGCCAACAACACTTGTGTCTCACACTCGGTTCAAACGCCCGTCCACTTTATCACTAAACACCTGTGGTTCTGAAGTATGACAAGAGAAAATAAAAACGTAAGTGCCAAATTCAAGTGTCAATGTAAGTGCCAACTTAAGTGTGAACAAAAGTGCCAACTCAAATGTCAACTTAAGTGCAAACTCAAGTGCCAAATAGTGTCAGCTCAAATGCCAATTCAAGTGCCAACTCAAGTGTCAAGTCACAACTCAAGGCCCAACTCAAATCCCAATACAAGGCCCAACTTAACTGTCAATTAAAGTGACAATTGAAGTGCCAACTCAAGTGGTGACTTAAATGCCAACTCAAGTGTTAAGCTCCGACTCAAGTGCCAACTTAAGTCCCAAAACAAGTGCCAACTTTACAATTGCCAACTTAAGTCCCAACACAAGTGTCAGTTTAAATCCCAACTCAAGTAGCAACTAAAGTTCAAACTCAAGTGCCAAATCAAGTCCCAACACAGGTACCAACTTGGGTCCAAACACAAGTACCAACTTAAGTCCTAACACAAGTACGAACTCACGTCCTAACTCAAGCGCTACCTTAAGTCCAAACTCAAGCTCCAACTTAAGTCTCAGCTCAAACGCCAACGTATGTCCCAACCCAAGTGCCAGCCTAAGTCCCAACTCAAGCACCAAACTAAGTCCCAACTCAAGCACCAAACTAAGTCCCAACTCAAGGGCCAACCTACGTACAAAAGTCCCTACTCAAGAGCAAACTTAAGTGCCAACTCAGGTGCAAAACATGGTCCCAACTCAAGTGCCAAATTAAATTCCAACTCAAGCGCCAACTTAAGTACAAACTCAAGAGTAAAGACATAGGAAAAAAATATCTTTAACTTCTGCAGTAAATTTCAAAGCATGGACAAGAAGTATGACGTCTGGAACTGTCTCCCTCTGTCTGTATTTCCTGCTTCCTATGATCTCCAGTCTTTTAAACGCAGTGTGTCCAGGCATCTCGAAATGATCGGATCTTGAATTTGGCTCTCTCTTGTATTTTGTTCTTCTCTTGGAAGGAACAGTTATTGCGGGCTCGTGGCCTTTGGTTCCATCTTCCTCGCATAAAAAAAAAAAAAAAAAAAATGTGGAGTAATGAGAGAGAGACGGAGGCGAGTCGGAGGTCGTAGAAACAGGGATGATGATGCTGGAAAAAAAACTTACGATCTTATTTCTGTCGTAAATTAAGATTTTTTTAAAAGAACAAGAAGGAGACGAGGATTAGAAGTACAATTTGAAGTTCCAGGTTCGTCTAAAACGCGAACCTGGTGGACTGCAGGCTGAGGGCGGTATCCTAGTAAGGCTATGAAGCTTACTAACACCTCCTCCTTACCGATTTATTTCTAATTCTGCTCCGTTACTATATACTTGTGTGTTATTCATGCAATCTATGTCGATATTGAAAAGACATAAGGAGGAAACCCGGGGATATTAATGAGTGGTTTGGAAGATAAATCGCTAAGGAAGAGGTGTTAGGGAGCCTCCTTACACGACGAGAATACAGGACTGACTCTCTCTCTCATCTGCAGCCTTGCATAAAAAAATACAGGTAAGCTTGCTGTTCTTTGTGTAAATCCTGTCATAGCAATAACAGGTGCTGGAGAGGAGGGTCTTGGCCTCGTGGCTTCGATAAGACCGCGTGGCTCTGATGCCTGGTCACACAAACGTCCCTCAGTTGCCACCCTATTCCCCAAAAGAGTAATGGTGGACTGTAGCAGAAGGGTAACTTTAGCCAGGTGTTTACTGGGTTCACATTTCAGATGAACTTGAGGCTGTATCAGCTACCAGTACTACTAAGATTTCTCACTGCACGTGGGAGGAAGCCAGTCACATCAGGACATATGGAAGTGAAAAATGGCTGACGAAGAAAGGGAAACGAATGAATTAATGAGAGAAGAATAAGAGATGAAGGAATGAATGAGGGAGAGATGAAAGTGAATGAATAGATATGAAAAATAAAAAGGAGCAGGTAAAAGACAAGTCATAAAGAATTGTCAACACCGTCAGCCTCACTTTGTCAAACACCAAGTTTTCCTGCTTAGGTTCTTGATTTTACTCCCATCTTCAGCTTTATGTTAGGCTTTCCTCTCTCGTCTGCCTTTTATTTTGCTGATCCTATTATACATATATTTCCTCCTCTGTCATTTTTTTTTTCATTGTACATTTCTTCCTTTCTTTGTCTTTTTTTTTTTTTCAGATTTTACTGTGTATTCCTTGCCTCTTTTGTCACTTTTTTTTTTTATTGTATATTATTTTTGACACCACCTGCCTACCTGTCAGCCTGCCAGCCAACTAGATTGCTTTCTTGCCTGCATACTATATATTCCTATATGTTTTGCCTGGCGCTGATGAGAAGCCTGTGCGTGGTGGCGTTGGACACCCTGGGTGGAGCAGCTGCGACATGCATCCGCGAGCCAAACCTCCATATATTTCCCTGCACCTCGCCGTGGGGAGGGTGTGCATGGAGAGTCTGTTTACCGAAGTGCATGATGGCAACAGAAGATGAGGAAGATACGAGTGATATGTCTGCATGACTAATGTGCCTGAGGGTTCTGCTATCTGAAATGCATGGTGGCTATTGCCAATGGACAGGAGACTCAAAGGATGAGACAGGCAGTCAGACGGACGGGTAGACAGAGCAGGTTGTTGCTTAACATCGGTTAGTCTAGCTGAGCAGACCCGTCAACCACAATCAGAAACTGCTCCTACGGGACCGTCGTACAGGTACAGTACAGTACATGCAACGTGTAGATATCCGTAATCCCAGTGTGGTAGACAGCTTCTCACAAGAGTCAGACCAAGGCCCTTCTCATGGTGAGGTGCAGGAAACTATGAGTGCACAGTGCCACCACGTGTAGGCTCCTCCTCAGCACCTGGGGACGAAGGCTGACAGGTAATGAAGACAAGAAGAGGGAGGAAAAGGTGGTGACGGCGGCACTGACAGGGAGGAGAAAGGCTTGGCGTTAACAGTGTGGGTGATGTTCCCGGTAACTAACTAAGCTTTACGACCACACGACACACCATTTATGCCCCTCTCGTTGGCATGGCACACCGCAACACTTCTTCTTAAGCCAATTATTTTGCGTATCACACCTTATTGTTGCTTTAAGTGCTATATTATTATCCGTTTAGTTTGCCTTAGTAACACACGAGGATACTTTGACCCATTAGGCAAGGTATTTAAGGAAGGTTTCAGGATGTATCGTCAGCCAGCACGAACACCACCTTTTGTAAAGTGTTGCCCTGCAGGGAGACACAGCCACGGAGGAGGAGGAGGAGGAGGAGGAAGACAACGACGACGACGACGATGATAATAATGATGATGACACGCACGCACGCACATGCACCTGCGTTGACTGGAATATTAATATCCTCCAGTGTTCCGTGTTGTTGGAAGAGGTAGGCTCGGCAGGCAGTGAAGCAGACAGGGAGACAAGAGAAGCATGTAGACGCACGCTGAGACACTTTTGCATGTCCCGTCACCAGCATATGTTTTTACCAGACGTAAAGGCAAACACACGCACCCTAACACACTCCTGCATGTCCCGTCACTAGCATATGATTTTACAAGACGTAGAGGCAAACACACGCACCTTGACACACTATTGCTACATGATTCTACAAGACGCACAGGCAAGCACACGCACCTTAACACACTCTAGCATGTCTCGTCACCAGAATATGATTTGACAAGGGGCGTAGAAGCATGAAAACATTTTCACACGTGTTTGTATGCACCATTTTAAGTCAGGGGTGTAATTTCTATATACAGCTGGTACTGCGTATTGGAAGAAAATGGAGGATCAAATTTACAGCAAGTAATGGAACTGTATTAAGCAACAGTCCTCCAAAACAATATTTTTTTTTTTTTTTTTTTTTTTTTAGATAGCAATGAAACTTTAAAAAGGACGCGTTATCAAGAAGGCGATCCGTAACATGGACTCTGTAAATGTTAACAAGAATCACAGACGCTAGCTGACAGGAGCACATGCTTGGCTTCGCGTGTAAACCACAACTGTCAACTCTCTCATCTTCCCTCACACAGACACGCCAGTTGTTACTCGTGCCCTGAGGTTGACTAGCACGAAAAATCTTGCATAAGGATGAAATAAACTGCTAAATCTGTCCTACGTTGTAGCTTTCCTGACTACGTGTAGACCACAACAGCCAGTCTCTCTCATCTTCCCTCACAAATACGCCAGATGTTACATTGTGCTCTTAGGTTGTCTGAAGAAGAAAAGCTGCTTAGGGATGGAGAAATAATATAGCTAAATATGTCCAAGACTAATATCCAGTATCACCTAACGTTTGTGCGAGTGGCAGAGTTTAATAGTTATAAGGCATCTCTTGCTATTGCCCATTGTTATGTAAAATATTCTCTCCTCAGTCCCTGCTTGTCCTTTACCCCCCTCCCTCCTTTCCTCCATCTCCCCATCCCTCCATTTCTCTCCCTCTCCCTCCATCTCTCCCTCGGCTTCCATCGCTCTCCATTTCCCCCCTCCTCCCTCTCCCCCTCCTTGCTCTCCCCTTTCACGTCGCTATTTTTGACAGCTGCCCATCTCACCCACGCCGGTATTCGTGACCTGTTTTCCTCTAAGCATCAAGCTCTGTTGGAATCATTCTCTATTGGTTCCTCGATATTTTGGCTACGAAATTCCCTCTGTATATCAGCGTCCTAACAAACCCAGGGCGCCTGTAATATTAAAACAATAATGCTTACCCCTTTCAATCTTATGACGAATTATTCACGCTGTCCCTAAAAGACTTTAGAGACTCTTCGGACTGTAGTTCTTATATATAGTCGTAGATATAGCCTTCATTAACCCCCTCTATTTTTTTCAGGCAGGGAAGAAGGAACTAATGGCCAGAAGCCGGCAAGCCTTTTACAACAGAAAATTGAAAAGAAAAAAAAAAAGCCAAAGATGAAGTTAAGAAATAATTTTGAGACATGTAAATTAGAAAATGTCATGCTTTTGAAGGGGTTAACATCATTGCCTAGACTAAGCCTCGTCTTACTACAGGGCAATTTTTTCACTTTATAGAAACACCGTAATGGGTTAGTCTCAAAGAACGTCCTTCCTCTGAAAATTAGGAGTATTAACGCCATTACTTAATCTCCATGTTCTTAAGTTTTTATGCATTTCAAAAGTTTAGGACCCCAAACTGCACAGACAGCTTATATACCCTCCCCGGGAAAAGGTTATAGAGTTGAAATTATACATATTAACAGTGACACCAGTTTTATTATACTCTAATGTGCTGATAGTGTGGCAACCAACATCCACTCCTGTAGTGCTGCCTAATTATATTTTCTGTCAACCCTCCTCTTCCTGTATCATTCATCCTTCCTGTCTATCATTCTACTTCAGGTGAGTACAGTACATCGCTTAACAAGCTTAATGGTTCCCTGTTACCCAGAAAACCATATGCAACGCTGAGTGGTAACCATACACCCACATAACAGGCCGATGTGCAGCAGACTATGGTGCCCATGTTAAAAAAGTCATTCTAAATGTGGCATTTATCCATGTAATAAACCGATACTCTTCCGCACGCCTTGTTATGGCGGGGCGTCGTCTGCTGCAGGAGAATATCACTTCACAGCATGGGAAAGTCATGTCTGACACGAATTACTCTACACGCCAGACATGCAATATTCCTCAAATCAGGCCCCCCTTTTATAAGTGACAACAGTTGTGGTAAGTCTGCATAGGTTAAAGAAAGTGAAAGAACAGTATTGGTTTACTAAGTTAATACAATACATTCACACCCACTACACGTAAAACTTCATTAACAGTGACAGTGTAAAGTGTACAGTGAATGACAACTTGTATACTCCACATAGCTATTTTCATTTACATTCCATTATTTCAAAGTCCATAGTCTCAATTTCTTCCAAATGTTTTCTGGCCATACTTTACTACTTTCTCCAGTTAACGTTGTTCGCTTTTCCTCTGTTTCCTATGTCCTTAGCAATTTCTTATATCTTCCACTTTATATCCCACCACACTTTCTATATTCTCCACATTTTTTTCCATATCCATGCAATTATGTTTTCACAAGGATTTTTATGGCCATACGTTAGTAAAATTTCACTGCACTACAGCCGCCTTGCTCAGCCCTCTCTGTTCCCACAAACTGCTGCTGTCTGCGGCTGAGGTAGGCCACTTGCTGAGATGGTACTTAATGTCGGTAGTCTGGAATTCTTGAAGTAGACGGTATGAGAGGGGCGAGAGAGAGTGAAATGAGGTGGGGATGTGTCCGTGAGTGCTGTGTGCCGGCTACTGCTTTTACCGAGACCTCTCACCCATCCAGGTCACGTTGGTTTGGCAGTGACATCATCGTCCACTCACCAGTCTTCTCAACTCGACTGAGCAGCCACGGCACATGTGGAGTTTAAAGCATTATTAATACACTTTGGTAAAATGTAATGTGTAATGTGTTTCAGACATTCAGCCACTCATTCCTCTCAGCCATACTCATTCCTCTTAATTACGAGATAAGTGGAATATGAAATGAAAATAACTGGGGAAAACTTTCTATTCGATCCCAGACGAAGCAATGATAAGCAATTAAATCTTGTAAACATTGAACGAAACATACACTGAATGAAGAAACCACTTGTTGGACGACGTAAGAAAGAATTAGCTTAGTTCTGCACAAATAATACGCTAATTTTTAGGAATTTAATGTCATGACTTAGTCAAGACGAACCACCCTGCAGGGGCGGTTGCTTGGCTCCAATTGGAGTCTGGTCAGCTAGACACTGCTTGTTTAATAAACCAATAAATGTTCATGATTTTTCCTCGTCAAGAGGAGTTAATGACAGTTTTATGTAACCCTCCCTGAACGACACGAACAAACCACAGACGATTTAATTGACCAAAACCCTATTCAATCAGAGCTGACGGATTGGAAAAAATTGCAGACTAATACTGCAGGTACCAAAACAATGGAGGCAGTAATTAAGTGTAGTGAAGAGTCAACATTGTGCCAGCCACCGACCCAATATGGTGGACAAAATGTGGATATGGGGGTCAGAGGGTCAGGGTGTAGGAGAGAATATGGGAAAAAAAGAATGTTGGGAGATCAGAAATTGAAGATCATTACTTAAAACACACACACACACTAATGTTCATTGTCAAACAGACCAACAGCAGTACAACTTGAACTGAACAAGCTATCAGATGGTAGCTAAGGAAAACATGACGGTAAATACATAACCTAACTAATAAAATCAAAAATTGAAGCAAGTGACGAACACAGGTCACTTTTCAATAGAACCGAAAGTTTCCCTCACGAATCCTTTATTTTCGTCAATACCTTAATGTAAAAGTACCTATAAATCTAACTAACCCCGTTGTCAGTCCTTAATCTTGCAGTTTAAAGCCACTGCTCCACGATATGGAAAAATACAGGGGACAAGGGAAGGGGCTATGCTGCACCGCGCCTCTCATCACTACTAGCCAATTCCCACCAAACCGTACCCACTCCCTGGATGACCTACCCCACTCGTCGTTATTGCTACAGCCCAGCACTTTCCTACGAACAACCCCCAAAACAAAAACCACCTCCCTCTATATGTGGCTGTCGTAACAATGATTAATATATACATAAACATTTCAGCTGTACACATGAATTAAATGCAGATTTACAAATATTCAACCACCAGTGTCACTCAAATCACTCCTATCACCTATTCTTAAAACTATCACTATCAAATTTAAGTCCAAAATAAAGCTGTACAAGTAGTAAATATAGAACATACCTCCATAAATGGTTAATATCCGACTACCACCTTCCCACTAGATACATCAAGCTTTAGTTCAACGGCTGGATCCACTGTCGATGTCCTCTAACATCAGTCACTAATTTCTCCAACTTACTCCCTCACGTATGGACTCTGGTCTAGCGCCGTGCAAGGTTATTCACGTCCCATTGCTCCTGGTTAACTAACTAATTTCATGCAGGTTTATTTCACCTCGACTCTGAATGAAGCACCACAGCTTCACGAAAGCATGAATATCAGTATGAAGTACTCGACTCCACGGAGGAGAAAAGATACGGAGTAACGACTCAACGTTAAAACTGCGAGGCCATTACCTTCACGCCATCTAGTGCACAAGCGAGATAAGGGAGAACGGGATATAAGAGAACGGTTACGGGGTAGACTATGTTTAGATTATGAATCGGGAATATATAAGCCTTCCACGTGACACTAAGTTAGTCTTAAATAATTATATTGTGCATGAGCATCCTTCACCATTGATAACATGAGGCTGGTGAATAGTGTCCCATATAACGTATTTTGAGACAAAGATTCATTCCAGTGATAAAAGTCTTTGATCCGGAATATAATGGATGTATTAATGGAACGCTCTGGTAAAAATTACAGCTATAAACTCATTCTACAACTCCCTAGCACCTCTTCCTTAGCTATTTATTTTGCTTATTACACCTTGCTCTCCTACTGTGCTGTATAAATACTTCAAGCTTTACCATAATCTGCATAAAAAACGTACAAAAGGATGTTAATCAGCCTTGTCCAAAAATATATCGCTAAGGAAGTCTTTGGTTGACTAGTGGGAGGTGCCTGTGTGTTACCATGGCAACCTCTCACACCACCAGTTACATACACACATTTTCCCACCAGCAAGTTCCATTAGAGAGTATTGTGTGTGTGTGTGTGTGTGTGTGTGTGTGTGTGTGTGTGTGTGTGTGTGTGTGTGTGTGTGTGTGTGTGTGTGTGTACAGTCATGCGTGTGCCTGCACATCTCACCGCAATGCTCCGCCAACACCCACAACACTTTTCTCCTTAATTTCTTACCACAGAGAACTCTTACATTCCTGGATCTTTTCAAAAACTTGGTTCGACGTCGTTCTTACATATTATGAAGGAAAAAAGGTAACTGTTGATATAAATGTTCGTACAAAAACATTATATATAAACTGCGGGAGATATATTCTTTTCACATTCACTTGGCCCAGATTTTCGTTCTTTTGCAGCTGATTTCACGTAGTTCAGTGGCAGAAAGTACAATGCTATGGCTCTACAACCTTGCCTCAGCACATCTTCGTGACCAGCATCATCTTCCAGTGTTCATCTATTGCTACAACTCAGCATTCAGGACGGAAATAGGGGAGTTTTAGGCCAAGTTAGAGTAAAAAGAGTATAGTGGACAATATTCATAGTCTTGCCTTGGTTAGAGTGTGGCTTGGTTAGAGTGTGTTACACACACACACACACACACACACACACACACACACACACACACTCCCTTCCCCACCATCAAGTCCTACCTTAGAATACTTGTGTGTGTGTGTGTGTGTGTGTGTGTGTGTGTGTGTGTGTGTGTGTGTGTGTGTGTGTGTGTGTGTGTGTGCTTTTTTGAATAGTCACCCAACCAGAGAAAGAGAGAGAGAGGCCGTTGACTGTGTGTGTGTGTGTGTGTGTGTGTGTGTGTGTGTGTGTGTGTGTGTGTGTTTTAAGTCACCCATCGAGAGAGAGAGAGAGAGAGAGAGAGAGAGAGAGAGAGAGAGAGAGAGAGAGAGAGAGAGAGAGAGAGAGAGAGAGAGAGAGAGAAAAGGGAGTGGAGGGAGTGGCTGGGGACGAGAGTCAAGGAGACGGGCTGGGGACGCGCCAGACGAGAGAATATGATACGTCAGGCGCGTCCCCAGCCCGTCTCTTCTGGCCTCTCGTCCCCAGCCACTCTGTTTGTCTGTCTGTCTGTCTCTGTCTCTTTCTGTCCATCTGTCTGTCTGCCTGTCTGTTTCTGTCTATCTGTCTCTTTCTGTCTGTCATCTTGTAACAGACATTTATATTCACTGAAGGAACGATCGAATCAGTGTCAATGACGAGAAACTTTCAAACACCTCTTCCTCAATTATTTATTTCGCCGATTACCTCCTCTTTTATGCTGTTAATATCCTCTGAATAATGAAAAAAATCTGCATACTTATAATTCAGTATAGCAGGTTTGAAACAGCCTCCAAAACCACCGAAACTGCGAGCCTTGAAGAGAATGCAAGATCTGTGACTGGCTTTACAAGTTACCTCTCACGGCCTTGATCTGGCGTGAAGCTGGAATGGTAGTGAATGGTATTAATGGCCTACCCATTCTACATAATAATGCACTGATCCTTTCAATAGTTACATCCACTCTTTCTTGATTAGATTTGTTCCAGTCAGGACGCTCAATATTTTCATGCAAACACTGAAACGTGAAATGACTTATGAGGCAAATTTTGGACAGATGTGCCATTTTTAAAAGTTAAATGGCATAAGCTAGTGTCAGGCAGGTATTTCAGAACAACCTTATAACAAACCATTCGATTTAAAAATAGTTCACACCATCTAAAAGGAAATTTATCTTTCTATCAGGCATCAATATTTGAAATTTGTCTCTTTGATAGTATGTGTTCACAGGCGCATAAACTGACGAATGCTGATCTAATACTGTTGTATCAGTTATTCCAATATACTTCAGGACGAAATATCCACCATTAAAATATCACCACCACCACAACCACCACCACCACCACCACCACCACCTCACTCACTGCCACCACCACACGCACTGTCGCCACCACACTAATTACCACCACCACTCTCACTACCAATACCACACTCATTATCACCACTTCACGCATTACCACCATCAAACCCACTATTACAACTACCACCACCAGCACCACTACCACACCCACTACCACCATTATACCTGCACCATCACACCCACCAACACTCCCACAGCTACCACCACACCCACAACGACCAACACACCCACAACTAACACTATACACACTACCACTGCACCACACCAGCTATCACCACACTGCCATACCACTACCACCACACCCGCTATCACCTCCATCACACCACTACCACCACACCCGCTATCACCACCACCACACCACTACCACCACACCCGCTATCACCTCCATCACACCACTACCACCACACCCGCTATCACCTCCATCACACCACTACCACCACACCCGCTATCACCACCACCACACCACTACCACCAACACTTCACCTACAGCTTCTACCACCATCACTATCTGCCACCACGCCCACTATCACCAGCATCATCATATAACTAAAGCTCTCAGCATAATCCTCTACTGATGAAGGAGCTTGCCTTGATAAAACCATGATTATTATATTAACTAATCATCTTTGATATTTTCGCGTTATCCACACGAATTAACACATCAGGCTTCAGTTATGGTGTTAAGTGTCTTTCTTAACAATCCTGAAAGTTACTCTCTTAAAATCCCTGGCCATGCATTGAAATTTATTGTAGTATCAAGAATTAGCAGATGTGTAGATATATGTACAAGCTTGACAGAGACTGTTTTTGGTTTCCCGCGGGATTCCTTCATTTGCATTAACATTCCGTTTGTGTACATGTTTCCTAGTACGTTGAACAGTTAGACTTGTCGCATAAGGTGACAGTAAATAATAAACATGAGTTGTCTTGATGGGCAGCATATTTTCTTTATGAAAGAATTACAGAGGATGAACGAACTCAGGACTGACTCTCTTATATTATATAGCCGATCAAGTTCTTGCCCTTTTTATACCTCCTAACTTCAGAAGCATAGCCAGAAGGGTGGTGGAGGTGGACCTGGTCACCCTTGAAATATGCCTGGCCACCCCACTGCCCACCTCAAAATACCTTTTTTAAACAAAACTCATTGGGCGATCTCACATCAGGTCGCCCAGCCCTTGATCACCCCATATTTTACTTCCTTGCTTCGTTCATGCCTTGTTTATTACTTGCTGGTTTGTCAGTATTTCAGTACTCAAGCCAATCTTTTCGGAGACATTCCCACCCTCTGTCCCGACTTCATTAGCCCCTGACTCCTGACTCCATGTTCGTTATAGTACTCCCCCCCATCTTCCCTATATACTCCTGAGAGAAGCAATTTATGTTACGTTGCATTATATGGCTATGCTACCTTATCAGCGATAGCCTATTTTGTTGTAATATACTCATTCCTAACAGGTTTGAAGGGACATGGTACTTTAGAGTGTCGGGCCTTGAGCTGAATGGTAAATCCACAATAATGATCATATTCAAACACCGATGTCCCTAGGAAGTACTCGTATTAATGATGCGGTGGGAATGTGTGTGTGTGTGTGTGTGTGTGTGTGTGTGTGTGTGTGTGTGTGTGTGTGTGTGTGTGTGTGTGTGTGTGTGTGTGTGTGTGTGTGTGTGTGCAAGCTATTCCCTCACTAAACATCAGAATTATGACGGAGGCGGTAGGGAGGGCTAAACATGTAAATAAGATGTGTGAATTATCGTCGAATAAAGGATGTTAAAGAACTGACAACTGGTAAAGATGGATGTACGCTGTATGACATGGATTTCACCCCCTTTTAAAATTGGCAGTCGACCCATTTTTCTCCATCCCAGAAAATTTACTGGATAATATTCACTTTTTGGGCGGATCATCACATTTCTGGAGAGCAGGTGAGAAATTCCAGGGTTTTGAATGATAAATATGACCCACATCATTTTACACTGCATCCATAGTTCTGCTGCTGCACCGATTGCCTCCTCCTACACCTGGATTCTTTCAGTCTCATACACCAAAGGGATAAAGGCCCAGAAGGGTGATTCTGTGTGTGTGTGTGTGTGTGTGTGTGTGTGTGAACAGATGGACAGACAGATATAGATAAAGATATATAAACACACACACTGCGGAACAAAAACTACCAGTCAGGATACAAGAAAAGAAAAAATCGATCTTGCCTGTCAGGGAGTGGAAAGGGGGAAGGGGAGAGTCGTGTAACCCCCCCTCCCTTCTCACCTCGGGATAGGAACCTGAACTGTATGCGCTAAATGTGTATTCGCAGATTTTAAGTGATTTGCCCAGAATAAAAAAAAAAAATCTTACATATTCACCAGTGGAAGTGAGCCCTTCCCTCGAAAGCCAAGTTAAATTACCAGTGCATAATAATGATGATGACACTGTGTTCATTACCATCTAACACCCACGAGCCAACTCACGCCTTCAGACAATGTGGCGGAAGTAAGTTTATTTACCAAAGCAATTAAAGTTACCACCTTCACACCAACTCCACCACCACCACCACACATACTTGGAGAGGTTGCGTGTGTGTGTGTGTGTGTGTGTGTGTGTGTGTGTGTGTGTGTGTGTGTGTGTGTGTGTGTGTGTGTGTGTGTGTGTGTGTGTGTGTGTGTGTGAAAATAAGGAGGAGAAATAAGCGCCCAAGCCAATCATCATCATCATCATCACCTCAATCTTAACTCTCACCTAGAGGTGTGAGTGGCTTACGAAAACGAATTTAGAAAGGAAAACACAGCAGCATGACAACCTATCAACATAACACCCACTACATCGAAACCCACTCCTGAACTCCCTCGCCACTCGTATCAGTGAAAACCTCTCGCATGGAGGGGGGAATGCGACCAAAATATCCACGCTGGCCTCAACAATACCTGAAGTTGAGTCGTTCGTCATTCTTATGGTCACAAACTTTGCAAATAAAGTAAACATTAAATTTTGCTGGGTGACTCCATTACGTGGATGAGGTGATATTGAGACAAGTCTGGTGTACGTCTGTGGTCAGTGTGAGAGTTGTTCTGCAGAGCGTTTGAAAAGGCACTGTGAGAGAACAAACTATTATACATTTCACACACTTCCAATACACACACACACACACACACACACACACACACACACACACACACACACACACACACACACACACACACACACACACACACACTGCCATACCACAAGCACCTGCCACTACACTGCCACACCTCACAGATACCTCACAGTCACACCTCACATTACCACATCTCACACACACACTACAACTCGACACACAATCATACTTCAAACTACATTGCCGCAGACTGCCACACCTCACGCACACCTCACCACAACACATCCTACCACATCTCACACACACACACCACACTACCACACCAGACACGCCACACCACACAATGCCACACCACACACATGCCTACTACTATCCTCCCCGATAATTAATAGTCCCTAGATACAGAGATTTTTTTTTTTAATACAGTCGTCTTCAATGCCTTAGTGAATTTTCTTCCTATTGACGAAATGGTGATTTGAGTCATACATTATATTCGTAGTTATTTACATGAGCTTTGTATGGTGGATGAGAAGGTGGGGCTCTATGGATAAGGTGCCTGGCTAGGAGCATGCCACACTAGATACTTCCATGCCACGCTCATTACCTGAACCACACCTGACAATCGCACTTAATGACACCTTCCATCTACAGCACTGAGACTTTTCTAAACGATTATGTACTTCCAGGTAATTTCATTTAGCTAATGGCAGACTTCTCGGAGTTAAGAGGGTAAAGAAATCTGTGTGTAATGCCATCATAACAAGTCATCACTTTGAGGTGGAAGAAAATAATCTGATGATAGCAATAATAAAATAAAAATGCATTACTGTACTCAACGAATGAGAGAGAGAGAGAGAGAGAGAGAGAGAGAGAGAGAGAGAGAGAGAGAGAGAGAGAGAGAGAGAGAGCAATAAATACCATACCACTTCTCGTTCCTCAGGGCCGGACAGATAACTTTTCCATTTATTTCGAGGGCAAGGTTACTGATCCAATTAAACCACACTGAGTAGTCAGCATTTAGGAATTTTACTGTGGCCTCAGGGTCTCTGGACTTGGGGTAATATATTGGTTATTTTATTGGCCATTATATGAGGCAATTACTAGTTTTATTATATACTTTCTGATGTATTCTTGTTCTTTTTCTTATCTTTTTTCTTTCTACCTATTTCTTCTTCTTATCCTCCTCCTCCTCCTTCTCTTTTCTTTTCTCCTCTTATATCTTTATCTTCTTTTTTCTAGTCCTATTTTTCATTATCATCTTTTCTTCACCTTTCCCTTCCTCCTCCTCCTCCTCCTTAATTGAGTCGTCATGATATAGCCTTTTTATTATCGCTCTTTGACTTTGATATATATTGCCTATTCTTCATTGCAATTAAACACACACACACACACACACACACACACACACACACACACACACACACACACACACACACACCGTCACCCTTAGGAAGCTCATATCATCTACCTGTTTTTTTTTCTTCGTCTTGTTTTTCTTTCTGTTTCTTAAGTTTTTCATTATTATAACAATCATCGTCAGTGTTCCTGTCATCTTCATCAGTATTTTCGTCACCCTCATCTTCAATCTTATCGTCCTCCTCCTCCTCCTCCTCCTCCTCCTCCCCATCATCATCATCACCACCAGCATCTCCGTCGTCGTTCCTCCGCTCCATCCCTCCCTCTCTCCCTCCCTTCCTTCCTCCTCCTCCTCCTCCTCCTCCTCCTCCTCCTCCTCCGTTGTTATATCATCACAATAATGACTATACTCAGCTGTAAGTTATTACGCAATCACTCCCACAACTACCACCACCACAACCACCACCACCACAACCACTACCACCACAACCACTACCACCACAACCACTACCACCACAACCACCACCACCACAACCACTATCACCACAGCCACTACCACCACAACCACTATCACCACAGCCACTACCACCACAACCACCACCACCACAACCACTATCACCACAACCACTACCACCACAACCACTATCACCACAGCCACTACCACCACAACCACTACCACCACAACCACTACCACCACAACCACTACCACCACAACCACTACCACCACAACCACTACCACCACAACCACTACCACCACAACCACTACCACCACAACCACTACCACCACAACCACTACCACTATCACCACAACCACTACCACCACAACCACTACCACCACAACCACTACCACCACAACCACTACCACCACAACCACTACCACCACAACCACTACCACCACAACCACTACCACCACAACCACTACCACCACAACCACTACCACCACAACCACTACCACCACAACCACTACCACCACAACCACTACCACCACACCACTACCACCACAACCACTACCACCACAACCACTACCACCACAACCACTACCACCACAACCACTACCACCACAACCACCACAACCACTACCACCACAACCACCACAACCACTACCACCACCACTATCACAACGACCACCACCACAACCACCATCACAATGCCCACCACAACCATAACCAACCACAAGCATTACCATCATCCCCTCCAACACAACCACTACAACCACCACAATCACTACCACCACAATCACTACCACCACCACCACAACCACCACAAAGCCATATTCAGTCAACAGTTCCCAGTAGCCAGACGTGAAGCACCGAAAGAGTTCAATTTGTATTTTTTTTTAAGAGACGAAATGAAAAAAAAAAACTAGTTGTATATATATTGCTCCATTCCACCTACCTAGAGAGAGAGAGAGAGAGAGAGAGAGAGAGAGAGAGTAAACCACTGGATATATGAATGAATACAACAATATATATATATATTATGTTATGGTGACTGATAAAAAAGATGAAATTGAATATTATATCACTGCACATCACAACCATAACGACTACCATACAAATACTACCATTCAACTATAACTACTATGATCCTACTATTCAACCATCTCACACCCACCACCATGACCACCACCACCACCACCATCGCAAAGTTACAGCAACCAAGACCACACAACTAAAACCACAACCACTACCATATAACCACAACTACCACCATACAACCACAAACACTACCATACAACCACAATCATCACCTTACACCCACAGATAACCAATACCACAACCATAACAACCACAAACAATATGAAATTACACCGACAACCATAATGAAGAGGAAGGAGGAGGAGGAGGAGGAGGAGGAGGAGGAGGAGGAGGAGGAAGAGGAAGGAGGAGGAGGAGGAGGAGGAGGAGGAGAATAAGAGTGTCTCTCTCTTCGATCTTCAGGGTACACTGTTTAGGCCACTGGTGGTGATAGTTTGACATTTACCTCTCCCCTCTTTCTCTCTTCCTCTCTCACTTTCTCTCTTCTTTCTCCTCCCCCTGACTCCTTCCTCCCAGTCTCTCTTCATCCGTCTCCCTACCCCCCTTCCCTTTACGACCCCCCTCCCATTTCTCTCCCCACCTTACTCTCCTCTGTGTCTTCCTTCTGCCCCCTTTCCCCCTGACTTCCTCTCGTTTCTCTTCTCTGTCTTCCTCCCATCCTTCTCTTTCACCCTCCCCCTCCCCCCCTTTCTCTTCTCTCTTTCTTCCTCTTGCCTCCCTCTCCTCTCTCCCTTCCTCCTCCTTCCCTTTCTCCCCACTCCTCCTGTTCCTTCTCTTTCCCTTTTCCCCTCCCCCAGCATCCCACCCTCCTCCTCCTCCCAGTGTCACTTCCCTCCTTACCTCCACCTCTCCTCCCATCTCCCTCCCTTCCCTTCTCCCCATCCCGTCTCTCCCTCTCCCCTCCTCTCTTTCTCCCTCTCTCCTCTCCCCCTCTGTCGTCCTTACCTTTCTCTCTGTTGGTCCCATTTCCGTCTTCCTCCCTTCTCCCTATTTCACTTCCCTTCTCATCCCCTTACTGATCTGTCGCCTCCAAAGATACGAACTACAGATTACGTACAAATTAAAAAATAAATAAATAAATTGTGTATGGCCATGAAGAAAGCGTAAATCACTTGAAATATTAAAAAAAAAAAAATACTCCACACGCCAAACTACAAGAGATGTTGAAACGTGTTTATATAGAATTAAATACTGACTGGATGTTTAGCGACCTTCAAATGGAGCCCAGAATGATCTTAGGATAATTGTAAGTCTCATATGTTTTCTTCTCTCTCTCTCTCTCTCTCTCTCTCTCTCTCTCTCTCTCTCTCTCTCCTTCCAGTACCGGTAAATGATATAAGTTTGGTCAAGACATCATTATGAGAGGTGATCACACCCACTGACTCTTCCTACCAGCCCTGAAATACTTCTTTTCATGATTATTTAAATTTTACGATGAAGAAAATGCTATTAAACATATCCCACCAAAACATAACACTTTGCTGTTCACGCTGTTTATTTTTTTACAGCATCTTTTTGTCTGTTTCTCGTTGCAAAGATATGAAAGTTAATGTTGCTTGAGAGAGAGAGAGAGAGAGAGAGAGGTTAAATAAGAACACGTGGAGACGTGGTAGGCCGACACACACGCAGCTGCAAAGAGAGAGAGAGAGAGAGAGAGAGCCAGCTGGCCTAGACTCAGGAGCGTCAGTCCTGCCGCGACGGACAGAGGGTGTAGGTGTGGGTACCAGCTGCGGACGTGGACGTAGCAACACTGATCATCCAGGGGTGACTAAAACAAAGTGGAAAAGTGGCGAGCCAAAGTGACTGGAAGCTGAGAATAATCGTCAGGTGAGGGCGAGAATAAGGCACAGAAGAGGTTGGCATGCACGACTCTGAGAAAAGTTGGGGAGTGAAACAGGACTGAAATTATGAGACAAATGGTGAGCGCAGTTAATCCTGAGACAAGTGATGAGCGCAGTTAATTCTGAGACAAATGATGAGCGCAGTTAATGAGAAACATTGAATGCAGTTAATTTTGAGACAAATAATGAGCGCAGTTAACAGAGACAAATGATGAGCGCACTTAATTATGAGACAAACGATAAGCGCAGTTAATTCTGATCGGATAAAAACTTGTTGGGGAAAGACAGACTTTGAGACAGAAGTGGTGAGGCAACAGAGCTGAGGAATATCGCGCGAGGGTTGCCAGGATTAGGTGTCATAATTATAAGCTCTTAATGACAAAAAGGTCACCTAAACCACCACAGCTCTACCTAAAGCTGACAAAAGCCTTCTGAAAGGAAATACGGATGTGATGAGCGTAAATAATTCAGTCTGGGGAAGTTGGGCGGGGGAGGAATGAATAAATGAAAACTGGTGAGGGTAATTTATTTTAAGCTAAGGACAGGTACTCGAGGACGAGTGAATAAGATGCAGTAGTAAGCACAGGTGATTACTTCTCGCAATTATCCAGCCTCAGGTGAGAAAATCGCCATGTGTTAGAAAGGCCTACATACGTCTGTGCAAATTATTACCTCAAAGTTCATTAAAAGTTTGCCTTCCTAGCACCAACCGACTATACACTAGAATTAAAACACCAAACAAACATATTAAACTATTGTGTTCTAACTTTAGTGATTATTAGAGATCGATGTAAATATTTAGCTTCCTCAGAGTGACATAAGAACACTTTTTTTTCTGAATTACTACCAAGTTTAAAATACATTCCTCTAAGTATTCATTGTTTCATTTTTTTACTTTTTCTATTAATCCCTTGACTTCAATGGTGTTTTTCATTTTATTCTTGCTCTCTTCTCAAGTTTCTTTAGCCTTGGGGAGACGTCTTGAAAAGGAGAGACAGATAGACTCTTCCTTTACTCATTCACCGTAAGAGGTCTGCCAAGAACTAAATAAAATCGTCTGGAGGCAGCAAGAATTAACCAAGAAAATAAGATCATTGGACTGATTAGGTTAAGTCCTCAGTAAATTAAATATAAAAAACCCTATTAAACTTTCAGGATTATCTATGAAGTTACGTTGCCAATTATCCTCCGTTTACAACATCAGTTAATTAAAAAGTTGTGATACTACAGAGCTCATCCCTTACCTATTATGAGAACCACCTGTAATTAGCCAGCAGGATCGCACACATGCATTAATATACTAAACATTAAGTCTTTGGTATTTGGAGCTATGGGGATTCTAGTCCCTTCAATCACATGACATTTTTCCTGTTCTTGTTATCATCATTCGTGTATATTCAGCTCTGGGGCGATTTTTCGAACCTGAGGAGTTAAATATAGTCTTCATTAACCCCTTCACTGCAACAGGTCTGTCTTAAGCTGAAAAAATCGTCTGGTGGCAGTATAAATAAACCAAGAAATCCCCCATCACACTGAGGAGCTTAAACTAACAGGTAATGAGGCGGACAAAACCCTATCATTCTCTTCAGTTTTCCGTGCCTGTAATTTATGCACTATCGCCTGACTGTTCCAAAGCATTGTCTGTTTGTTTCTGTGTTACTTAGAGGACTATGAAGAGCTTAACTTTCTCAAAATAGCTACAGGTCTGGGCATAATTTACTGCATCATTCGCATCCCTGAAACTGACTGCAGCATCACACAACTGCTTGAACGTATTGTCTGCTAATTTTTGTGACATTTAGAGAGTCAAGACAAGTTCAACCTTCTCAAAAATAAAAAAATATATATATGAATAAAAACTGGTAGGTCAGCGTTATATATTAGTTTAGGGTAACTTTTAAAAACAAAGTCCATTATAAATTACATAAGATTTGCTTACTGAAAATCCATTGCTAGTTACAAGGCTGATCTGTCAGTTGGCACGACTTTTCAGTAATTCTTCTATGGAAAAAAATGCGATATTATGGAATCCCAAATCCAGAATCACAAACAAACTTACGATCAATTCCCTGTCGTAACTATATTTTCGTAGCAGGGACAAGAAAAGGAAAGAACAAATTTCCCTTGTAGCTCCTAGAGAGAGAGAGAGAGAGAGAGAGAGAGAGAGAGAGAGAGAAGTCCTGGAAACGTGGGGAAAATTATCGTAACTTTTTATATATATATATTTTTTTATAACGAACAAGGAAACGGTAGTATAGAATTTCCCATTTCTCTAGTTCTTCCTGCAAAAAAAAGAATCTAAATTACGACAGGGAATTAATCGTAAATAATATCCACAAATCCCACCCAAACTTTTAATACGGATTGTCTGTAGTGATATGCTAGATATAAACATAATTTCCAGCAATATTTACCTACTGGAAACAATTGCCATGAAGTATTAATGTATCAAGTATTATCATGAAATTCAGCGGTTCATGATGAATTATCTATCTATCTATCTATTGCCAGACGCCTCAATCCCGTTTGGGGTGGCCACAAACAAATCGCCTCCAAGTCGCCCTGTCCCCCGCCATTTTACTGCCCTGCTCCCAACTCACACCCCCCTCTCTCATATACCTCTCCGCCCCATCCCTCCATCTCATCCTCGGCCTCCCCCTCCCTCTTTCCCCCTCCACCTCACTCATATACACTCTCTTCGTCAGTCTTTCACCCTCCATCCTCTCCACATGGCCAAACCACCTCAGTGTATTCCTCATAACGCTTCCTATCACATCCACATCCACACCACAACGCTCCTTTATATCCTCATTATGTCTCCTTTTATTACAGATGTCGTAATATGCAAAACACAATCTTCTGCATCATTTCCGTGTTTTGTAATAACTGCATTACCGTATCAAGTACACACACCAATCTTTCTTTCTCTGCTAACTTTTGCGGCATTTTTAAGCATCATGACTTTAGCTTTCTCAGATTTGTGATGGGGCAGAGACAGACGTAATTCTCTGCATCATTTTCCCCGTCAAGTTATTACAGCATTGCTCAGATCCACCAATGTATTGCCCGCTATTCATTACCAAGTTAAAAAAATGAACCAACCTTTTCTTCTACTAACTTCTGCGACCTTTTAAACAGATCATGATTTGGACATGTGGAGAGAATGGAGAATGAAAGACTGACTAAGAGGGTGTATGTAGGTGAGGTGGAGGGAGGGAGAGGGAGGGGTAGACCGAGGATGAGGTGGAGGGATGGAGTTGAGAGGTATATGAGGGAGGGTGGGGGTGAGTTGGGGGGAGGGGAGTCAAATGGTGGGTGACAGAGTGACTTGGAGGCGTTTTGTCTGCGGCCACCCTTTGCGGGATTAGGGCGTCGGGCTATAGATAGATAGATAGATAGATAGATGATTTTAGCTTTCACCAACTGGTTCCTTTCTTTAAGTTACTACAGCACTGCACAGACCCACTAACGTATTCCCCGTTAGTTATTACATAGTTTATTGACATCCTTAGATTTCTCGAATAAACTTACGGTGGGATAAATGCAAAGAATATTTTCGGTATTATCCCAGTTTGAAGTTATTATAGACACAAATGCAGCAAAATATATCCTGCGACTTTGTGTGTGTGTGTGTGTGTGTGTGTGTGTGTGTGTGTGTGTGTGTGTGTGTGTGAGAGAGAGAGAGAGAGAGAGAGAGAATCCTTTCCCCCTCGCAAGGACACAAGGACTACCAACCCCCAAGCGTCTGAATCAAGCCCTTGTTAATAATAATAATAATAATAATAATAATATAAATAATCACAGTATCAAACAAATAGAATTACATTATTTTCCATTAACTTTTTGTGACATTAAAAGTCCAATTTGACAAGCTTAACCCTCTCAAAATAACTAACTGAGATGTGGTATACGCGAAACCTAATTATTTAAAAAAATCTCGCGTTTGGAAATAATCGCAACATCGCTCAGCTGCAACAATGCATTTCACGCTACCCTTCATGATATTAGAGTGGCGTGCTGTGATGAGAGTGTATTTACAGTGCCAGCGGGAGAGTGTGGGGTGGTGTGGGAAGACAGAGAAGTGTGGTGTGGTGTGGTGTGGTGTGGTGTGGTGGTGTGAGAAGAGAGAAGGATGGTGTGGTGTGGTGTGGTGTGGTGTGGTGTGGTGGTGTGAGAAGAGAGAAGGATGGTGTGGTGTGGTGTGGTGTGGTGTGGTGTGGTGGTGAGAAGAGAGAAGGATGGTGTGGTGTGGTGCGGTATGGTACATTTCAGTGACATGGCAGTGATTGACGTAACGTGAAACTGTTGTTTCCGCAATTAACAGAATTGGTGGTGTGGTGGTGTGTGTGGTTTGATGTCATAATGGTTTTGGTGTAGTGTGGAAGTGGTAAATGAGCTGCTGATGTGGTGGTGGTGGTGGTATGGTAGTTGTCGTTTTAGCGTGGAGATGGTGTTGTGTTGTGTGGCATCATGGTGTGGTGTGGTGTAGTATGATAAATGTGTTGCTGATGTGGTGCCGTGTGGTGTGGTGCTGTGTGGTATCGTGGTGTGATGGTACTGTGGTGCTGTGTGGTATAGTGTGGTGGTGGTCTGGTGGTAGTTGTGGTATTAATGTGAAGTGATGGTAGTGAACGTGATGCTGGTGTGGTGTGTTCTTGTATTAGTGTCGTGTGGCATATACCAGTGACACGAGACAGGCTGGTATTACGCTAACTTGTTATAACAGTAGGTTCTGTATGATTTGGTTGAGGTGTATTTATTATTGTTACTTTATTATTTATTTATTATTATTATTATTATTATTATTATTATTATTATTATTATAGTATTTACTGTTGTTATTGTTGCTGTTCCTGTCCTTGTTGTACTTATATCATCGCCATCATCATTATAGCCACAAGTCAAAAACCCAAATGATTATACCACAGGGCGAAAAAACAAACGACTCCAGCCAGGAAGAAATTCAGAAACAAAATAAACGACAAGTAAGAACAACAAAAGTTAACAGAAACACTTATTGTCATCTGAGATGCTGAATCATGAATTGCTGAATATTTTTAGGGACAGCGCTGAATAACCCACAATAAAATGGGACGATGCACGTAGACAACAAAGCAGGCTGTAATTACGAAAGAAAAATGGAATTGTTGATCCAATAGCACGCCTGGGAAGCAACCACTGATAATGAATCCATTGCATTATCAAGTGACGCTCGGTTAAGGTGATGGATGACGGAGTATTATGTGCGTGAGGTGCGTCGGACAAGTGAAAAAGAATACCTTAATATTTTCGGCAGGAGAGAGTAGAAAAGGGGAGGTGTGCAAGCGAAAGACAGTCTCGTTTGGTGCCCCAGTCTACAAAGAAGAGTAAAGATGGCAATATATTGTGGATGAGGTGAAGAAACCCCCTCCCTTTATGCCAACACAGATTAAGAGTGACAGAGTGAGAAAGGAAAGTGTGTGGAAGAAAGACGACGTCGTTTGGTGTCCACAGTGCGTGGAGATGGCTAATTTGGTGGGTGAGTAGGATGTCACGGGGTTTTTAAAATAGATCTGTAATTTTGATATAAATGGTTAAATATTATTTAAATTGATATTTATATTCAATAATATTGAAGCGCAGAGACAATGATTGTCTTGCTACATCAAGCAACGATTACTTTACGCTGGCTTGTGCACGATTCTCTAAGAACGAGAATTTATAAACTTTCTCAACAGTACACAGCAGAGACTAATTACTCACAATTGCTGAATTACTGTACTGTTAGCCTCTGGAGAAAGTTACATCACCCCTGACAATAAATAACTAATACTAATAATAATAACATCAGGTTCTTGCTGATGCATTAACTCCTGGCACAACGGATTTTAAGTTAATACAACAAGACTGGTCTAAGTACCAGTTATGAAAGCAAACGTTTATGCAAGCTAGGAGCTATATGGAAAATAAGCTTAATTATGGAGAAATGAAACAAGATTTTTACTCTACATTAAGCTCAAGAAATAGAACTGTTAAATTTATTAATTACAAAAACAAATTTAACATTACATTTCAAATCAAATTAAATGAGACGCACTCGCTCACTCACACAGAAGCTAAATACTTACGCCTAGGAAAAACACCTTAACTAAACTCTTAAGACTACAAAATACACAAAGGAAATACTAGTCAATGAATGCGGTGTATCACCCAAAGCTGGAGAACTAAAGGTGGGAGCTTGGAGAAACTGTAAGTGGAGTTTGGGTACTAGCTGACCTCTCGCACTGCTGCACAGGTCCTGTCTCCGTCACAGCAAACACTAAACTGAATTCAAATAATGCATAAGCAGTACGCACAGGCCACCGGAAGAAGGCGTGGCTAACGGTTGAATGAAGCAGAGGCAAACGATAAAGAAATAATTGTATCGCTCAGTAGCGCACTTAGTGACGTGCATTAAATCGGTCACTTTTTGAAAACGGTGACGAATTATTTGAAAAGTATACCCCGGAATGGAGAGAGAAACGGTTAACTGAGCGATACACAGTGAGTTTTCCACTAATAGTTCGTGGCTTCTCACAAAAAGGAAATGTCGCGAATTGATTCGTGACATTACGCCCCATGAAAATTAAATCTTTCTTCCTTCAGAAGAAAGATTTCAATATACATATATATAAATCCTAACTCAGTCACACAAGATTCACACTGTGGTGTGTGTGCTATCCTGCTACAGGAGAAAATCGCAGTCGCCAGTGAGTGAAAAAACCTCGTATTTACGTTAATAGAAGCAAGCTTGAGGGAAAAACTCCGTGGACGACGGTGAAAATCCTGTACTCAGGTCAAACTGAGCGAAAATTCGCTACATTTACACTGACAACTAATTGTTGTGTAGCGTGGTGTATGTAATACGCGGTGTAGGTGTGACAGTTGTAGTGTAACTGTACCTACGTGTAAAATGACACAGTAAATAATATGGCGACGACGAAGGCAGAGGAGAAGAGGCGGCAGCGTGCGGCAGACGATCAGCTGGCCCGCACAGCAAAACTGCTACACCCATTGCTGAACCTGCAAAACCAATTAAGGTGGAGCATCAAAAGTGTCAATGAGACAAAATTCTTATTATGTTACAATTACTCTCTCTGGCTAGCAGTCAGTACATGCTATGAAAAGTACACTCGAGGTCGCCATTAATTATAGCACACGATTATGGTCGGCAAGTTGAGAATCCCTGTGCAAACTCGGGTCTTCCATAGCCTCGAACCGCACACGGGTCCTCAACCTGTGCCTTAACCTACAGTACTTATATTAATATCGGGAAGCTGAGAATCCTTGTGCAAACTTGGGTCTTCCATAGCCTCAAGTCGCCTCTGCAGAGTTCTCACTTCCCCCTTAACCTACAATACAATACTTATATTAGTACCGGAAAGCTGAGAATCCTTGTGCAAACTTGGGTCTTCCATAGCCTCAAGTCGCCTCTGCGGAGTTCTCTCTCGAACTTCCCCCTTAACCTACAATACTTATATTAGTATTGGGAAGCTGAGAATCCTTGTGCAAACTTGGGTCTTCCATAGCCTCAAGTCGCCTCTGCGGAGTTCTCTCTCCCCCTTAACCTACAATACAATACTTATATTAGTACCGGAAAGCTGAGAATCCTTGTGCAAACTTGGGTCTTCCATAGCCTCAAGTCGCCTCTGCAGAGTTCTCACTTCCCCCTTAACCTACAATACAATACTTATATTAGTACCGGAAAGCTGAGAATCCTCGTGCAAACTTGGGTCTTCCATAGCCTCAAGTCGCCTCTGCGGAGTTCTCTCTCGAACTTCCCCCTTAACCTACAGTACACATGTATGTACAGGCCCTGGACATAATGTGTCCTGTGGGGCCAATGGGCGAGACATCAGGTCTGCACCCACTTCACCACTACCCTGTCTCTCAACTGTCTCAGAGATTACAGGTGTAGTTACAAATGGCACAGGAAGGGCATGTCCCTGATTAGTGGTGATACTTTGGCACACACTGCAAGAACGGACAAAACTATCTATGTCCCGCCCCATCCCTGGCCAGAAAAAGTCAGCTCGGATACGGCCCTGGGTCTTCCTTTTGCCCATGTGACCTCCTGAGACTGAACAATGACCCCATTGTAACACTGCTAGGCGGTACTTGGCGGGAACGACAAACTGCAGTCGAACCTCGCCCTCGGGTGTTCGTGACTCACGGTAGAGCCGTCCTTGTTTGCGAAGGAACTTGGCTCGACCTCCCCGTGAATACTTAATCACTCGACCCTTTTGTTTATTCCGCACGGCAGCAAGTGTCGGGTCAGAATGTTGTTCTTGTACAACAAGTTGACTGCACATCAGATCTTGCGGCGATTCAATGATCACTGGGGTGACACAGTCTGGAGCCTCAGCCATGGCTCGTGTTACCGCAGCAGCCGAAGTCTGAGTAGAGTCATCGGAGCAACTATCCTTGACTCCTTGAATATTGCCTACTATAAAGTCAAATAGAGGCTCTGGCATGACAACTGCAAGTGTCGTACCAGTATAAAATGGAGATGCCACCTGGATACATGCCTCAGGGAACAATCTCACTGATCCATCAATAAGGCTTGCATGGATCTGTCGACCTGTATACTGCTCAGGCCGAACTAGACTCTGCTTGACAGAGCAACCTGAGGAACCATTGTCTCTCAGGACCTTCACAGGAATGTCTCCCACAAACCCTGGCTGAACAAGGAAGGTACTGTCACCTGTGGGAGGGCCTGTGGAGGAAGCAGCTAGCCACTCATGAGGCTGCTGAATTGATGTGGCAAACATTGTGCCTTGAGGGTTATATTGGGAAGATGGAACATTGGCCATCTGTGGAGGGGGTTCACTGTCACTGTGGGACTAGTGAACTGTGGGGAGTACCCACACTGGTAGGGACGTGACCACCAGGCTGCTGCTGAGGAATGAAGGCTGCATTCGCTTCCTGCCTCTTTTGAGCTGGTGGTGAAAAACTTTGTCCCGTCGGTCGGTTGCGTGGCTGATACTGCTGCTGGTTAGGGTACTTGTTGTACCTCTTCCACTCAGGTTTCTGAGTGTTTTGCCCCTGGTCCTTCCACTGCGGTTTTGGACCTTGGCCATTATTCTGAGAACGGCCTTGGTGCTGGGATTCCAGTCTGAGACGGCTTCCCAGACTTGGCAGTATCTTTTCTGCTCCAGGTGTTTTGCTTACGAGCTTGATACCCGTATGCAGTAAAGAATGCGTCAGCCTTCTCTGCCATTTGGCTGGCATCTTTCACCTGGCAGATCTTAAGCTGTGCTATGAGCTCAGCAGGCCACGACCTCTCTAGCTGTGTACGCAGCATAAGGTCAATTATCCCCTCACGCGTGGAAGGAGTTTCATCTTTCTCCATCCACTCATTTAAGTAAGCTGTGAGACGATCAAGGAACTGAACAGCTGTCTCCTTGTCTTGGAGACGAGCTCGCATGAACTGAACTTTGGCGTCGTCTACTGTGAGACCATACGCCTTAATGAGTGCAGCTTTCATCATCTCATATGTGAGATTGTCTCCACGAATTCTGTGGAGAATATCGAGGGCAGGGCCCTCAAATAGGCTAAGAAACTGAAGCCGCTTAGCTGCCTCATCCAGCTGATACATGTCTGCCATGTCCTCAAAACGAGCTATGTACGGCTCGATTCGCTCGCTTTCCTTGTATGAAGGAAGCTTGATGCGTGGGGTCGCCAGGACATGTGCAGGGAGAACGCTCGTGGAGCTTTGACCAACTGCACCAGACGTGTCTGAAGCCAAGGAATCTCGCTTGAGCTTCAGCACTTCAAGTTCATGTTCTCGTTCTTTGTCTCGTTGTTCACGCTCGTATTCGCGCTGTTCTCGCTCTTTTTCTAACTCGAGCTCGCGTTGTTTCTGCTCGTATTCGCGCTGTTTCTCACGCTGCTCTTGTTCATAAGCACGCTCTCTTTCACGTTCCTCACGCTGTTCTCGCTCGCATTCGCGCTGAATCCTACGCTCTTCACGAGCATCTTTCTCACGTTCTTGCTCGTAATTGAACCGTGAGAGAACGTAACTCTGTATTTTCTCTGGGTCTGTGAGACCAATATCTTTGGCTTCCTGTACATATACAGCTGTAGCCATGATGCTAGCTCAATTTACTAAGTAACCGAAATTGAGTACTGACTGCTTAGCGACGAATACTAATAAACACAAGTAAAGAATACAGACACAAGCTAGTGGTGACCAGTCTTATCTAGTTAACTGGCAAAAATAAATAAAAAATGTAAATGACTGGGAAGACTCAATAATAAACACAATGGGTACGCCGACTTCCCAGGAGCGAGTAAAATCGTCTGGCGTTACCAAAAATAAACTAGAGTTAAGTACTCTATTGATTTATAAAGCAAAAACTCACTTGCTAAATTAACGGTAAACACCAGTAAGCTTGTGCCTATAAACTTTAATGATAAATACCTAAATATGAATGAGTGAGCACTATCTCGTAAATAGCTTTAGAGCTAGGAGTTAATATCCTGGCGAGGTCGCCAATTGTCACGGGGTTTTTAAAATAGATCTGTAATTTTGATATAAATGGTTAAATATTATTTAAATTGATATTTATATTCAATAATATTGAAGCGCAGAGACAATGATTGTCTTGCTACATCAAGCAACGATTACTTTACGCTGGCTTGTGCACGATTCTCTAAGAACGAGAATTTATAAACTTTCTCAACAGTACACAGCAGAGACTAATTACTCACAATTGCTGAATTACTGTACTGTTAGCCTCTGGAGAAAGTTACATCACCCCTGACAATAAATAACTAATACTAATAATAATAACATCAGGTTCTTGCTGATGCATTAACTCCTGGCACAACGGATTTTAAGTTAATACAACAAGACTGGTCTAAGTACCAGTTATGAAAGCAAACGTTTATGCAAGCTAGGAGCTATATGGAAAATAAGCTTAATTATGGAGAAATGAAACAAGATTTTTACTCTACATTAAGCTCAAGAAATAGAACTGTTAAATTTATTAATTACAAAAACAAATTTAACATTACATTTCAAATCAAATTAAATGAGACGCACTCGCTCACTCACACAGAAGCTAAATACTTACGCCTAGGAAAAACACCTTAACTAAACTCTTAAGACTACAAAATACACAAAGGAAATACTAGTCAATGAATGCGGTGTATCACCCAAAGCTGGAGAACTAAAGGTGGGAGCTTGGAGAAACTGTAAGTGGAGTTTGGATACTAGCTGACCTCTCGCACTGCTGCACAGGTCCTGTCTCCGTCACAGCAAACACTAAACTGAATTCAAATAATGCATAAGCAGTACGCACAGGCCACCGGAAGAAGGCGTGGCTAACGGTTGAATGAAGCAGAGGCAAACGATAAAGAAATAATTGTATCGCTCAGTAGCGCACTTAGTGACGTGCATTAAATCGGTCACTTTTTGAAAACGGTGACGAATTATTTGAAAAGTATACCCCGGAATGGAGAGAGAAACGGTTAACTGAGCGATACACAGTGAGTTTTCCACTAATAGTTCGTGGCTTCTCACAAAAAGGAAATGTCGCGAATTGATTCGTGACATAGGATAATACTTTGGCTGGTGCCTAGACGGAAGAGGGAATGGAAGTAAGGTGTGTGAAAGAAAGACAGCCTCATCTGGTGATCCCCCATAGTTTATCAGAAAGTGTAAGGGGTAAATGGGTGTGGTGGTGTGTGTAGGACAAGTATTACATCGCCCGTTGTCCCCGTACACGAGGGTGTGTGTGTGAGGCGTGTAGGACGAAACAGGAAGAACAAGGACCTGGAGAGAGATGTTTCGGATGAGAAAAATATGCTTCAACCTACACGTCTGAGAGCAGGAGCGGAACAGAGAGTAAAGTGGATGTGGAAGGAAAGATAGAGACAGACAAACACTTTCCGCATACTGAACCTGCTAGCATAATTAACTGAGCATATCACGGCACTGAAACAGGCAT
>NW_027643734.1:35000-52500 GCF_032717465.1 Coenobita brevimanus | reverse complement strand
TTCAGAAGTCAAGCTGCAGCACAATTAAAAGCGGTAATGACCAACTCTGAAGAAAATGACATTGAACTGATCACCTCACAAGTAGCAGACTCTATCAAACAAGAGAGTCATCAATTGAAAAGAGACACATCAACGTTTGACAAGAGAATTAACTTAGTTGATTCCCTCCAACAATCCAGCCCAACACTGCTATCTCTGTTGTCAAAAGTGTCACCAAAACTCGATAACAGCCTGTCCGCTGCTTTGATTGGGAACATTATAACAGCCAATGTAACAAATAAACCAACATCTCTTCAAATAGCTTTGGGAGTGGGCCTACGTGACAAGAGCTTGATCGAATTGTTTCATGGATTTGGGGTGACATCAACCTATGATGAGGTATTGTGCTTCAAAACATCAGCAGCACACTCAGCCGCAAAGAGCATGGAAAATCTTGGTATCTCGGACAGCAGCAAGGGTCTGGTGCAAGTCGTAGCAGACAATTTGGATGCGAATATCTCATCTCCTAATGGTTTGCAATCGACACATGCTTTAGCAATCCTTGTTACTCAAAAAGATGACCATGAGATGATACAAGAAGATGAAGCAAAGATGAAAAGGATGAAGAAACAAGAAATGTCAGAAGAATTACCAGATATGCCAGTTCATGAATACACTGGACCTAACAAACCAAATATGCCAGAAACAGCTGCAAAATACTCTCCATTTCCTCTAAGAATTCTCTGTTGCCAAGTTATCTCAGCAAATAGGGCACATGAGAATGATTTCCAATTCATGAAAGACATCACAACTAAGCCTGGTACACCAGAATTTGGTGGTTACAATACGCAACTAGCAAGGGAACAGGGACACAGTATTAGATCAAAGACAAAAGCAGTTTGCCTTCCTTTAGTGGATATGGCTCCATCTGATCCGAGTACAGTGATGACTGCCATGATTGAGGCACAACGTATCACCAGGTCAACTGGCCAAGAATATACCATCTATACCCATCTCAACCCAGTCCATTTTGGATGGACAGAAGATACAGATGCAGGTATGCTGAGTCCAGTTTCATTGCCTCCTGATGTATCACCTGCTCCTTTAGAAGTACTGAAGATCATCAAGTGTGGTTGTACTTCCTGTTCTACTGCAATGTGCAGTTGTTCAACAGCACAACTGTCATGCTCAGTTTTCTGTGGGTGTCAAGGAGACGTCTGTAGCAACAAGTATACTGTGACAGGGATAACTACATATGATTGAAACTCATTGTCAGCATAGCATGTAATTAGAATTCTAATAAAATACTGTTTTGAAAATTAGGCTTGAACATTTGTTTTACAATGTATTTTGATAATAGAAAAATGTGTATAGTTCTTTGAAAATGCTATTCATTCTTAACAAAAAGAATTTTCATTGAATTAAAAGCAATGTGATACGGACAGAACATAAATTATTAGCTTAATTATTAATCTAACCTATTTTAAAATGGTGTAAACAGATTCTTTGACCTTGAACACCTATAGTTAGACACCAGGATCAAGTCTGTAGGTGGAATATAACTCGAGATATGAGTCAAAATAGAACACGAAGAGCTCGCTGACGGCCATCTTGGATTTTATCGTATAGTACGTTTTCCCCATGAGAGCCAACGTGGCCTTCGATTGATTCTTTATCCAGGGTGTTCAGGCTACTTGATTCAACAATAAAACATTGTATATGTCATTATGCATGGTCTTACTAGAATTCCACCTGACTATCAGGTGTAATACGTCAAACTAAATCGCCGAGACAATGGACGTACGAAATCTCCTATGCTACCCTGAATACTAGCGATGACATACTGTATACAAACTACGACACACAAACATATACCTCGTTCACCTTAACTTGGCAAAGATTTTCGTCCATTTGCCGTTTATTTCCTTTAGCTCCGTGGAAGAAGAGGGGAATAATACAGCTCTACACCTTTCCGTAGCACTTCTTCCTGACTATCACGATATACTAATGCTGACCACTTGTAGCTCGGCATTCAAGACGGAGTGACAGCAATTTCTCGCCTTGCCAAAGCGAACCGAGCATTATAATCACTAACTCACCTGCACCGTTCTCACCACACCCTTTCTGGACGGGGGGGCTTACGTATATACTTTCTTTCTTTCTTTTTTTCTCTATCTTTCATCTCTTCCAGCTTCTGTAGGGAAAGAATGTCTGGTTACCCGTCAGCTCAACCCTCCCATCTGACTACACCTGGCCAACAACTGCACTGAAAGGGGTTATGGATTTTTGTCAAGTTAGAGTTGTTAATGTTGTTGTTGTGCCACCTCAGTCTGTCTGATTGAGCTGACCTATCACCCGCAGGCAAGCAACCACCCCTGCAGGGCCGTCCCGTGCAGTGAACCGATGTTCCCATGCGGCTGACAGCGCCGCGCCATGTAGCGAGACGATGAGATTAGTGCGGAAGTTTGGTTCCTGAGTGGACGCCGCATATGCGTCTCTCCACTCAGTTAACAGAGGCACCATAGTAGGCTTCATGTCACCCCGCTGTCTATATGGTTAGCACCCAGCGTTGTAAATGGCTTCCTGAGTTACATGAGAACATTTGGCTTGTCACTAAGTGTAGAGCCACATGAAGCAGAGAGAAGAGAAACAAATAGTGACAGGAAGGATAGCGGGGGTAAGAAAAGAGGAGAAAAGAGAAAAAAGAATGACAGATATGAAGGAAGAAGTAGGCAGCACAACATCAAGTGAGTGGATGATGGGCGCTCACACTAATCACATTCAGATTAGAGGATACGCGCTATAACACCTTCACTGCCACAGGTCCTTCGTAAATTGAATAAAATCGTCTGCTGCTGAACTAAATAAAATAAAAAATGCCGTTGTACTGAAAGAAATACTCGTTCATTATGAATCATCGTATCACATATGAAACAGTCGTCTCCTTTTTTTAATTAAAGGTGAGAGAGAAAATGTATGAATTACGAGAGAGAGAGAGAGAGAGAGAGAGAGAGAGAGAGAGAGAGAGAGAGAGAGAGAGAGAGAGAGAGAGAGAGAGAGAGAGAGAGAGAGAGAGAGAGGAGGGGGGAGCAGGTAAGAGACGAAAGGAGGAAAGAGAACTGAGAACAGGACAGGATGATGGAAGAGAAGAATGGGAGAAAATAGTGAAAGAAATAGGGAAAGACTGCAGGGAAAAATATGAAAAGAAATGCAAAAGAAGAGGAAAAGAGAGAGGGAAAGAAGGAAAAGAGAGAAGAGAAAAGAGGAAAAAAGAAGAAAGGAGAGGAGGAAGAATGAAGGAAGGAGAGGAGGAAGAAAGGAGGAAAAAAAAAGAAAAATGAAGAAAGAGGAGAGGAAGTGTGCTCAAAATAACCACGGAAGGGAGACTGAAGGAGAGCGAGAGGGAGGGAGGGAGACAGGGAGGAATGGAGGAAAGGAGAGAGAGAGAGAGAGAGAGAGAGAGAGAGAGAGAGAGAGAGAGACAGCGATGGTAAAAGAGGGAAAGAGGGAGGGAGGGAAAGAGGAGAGGGAGAGGGAGAGAGAGGGTGACAGCGGTGGTGATGAGGAACGTCAAGGTGGTGGGGATATGGGAGAGAGGAGGGGAGATGGCTGTGACAGGGTGCAGAGAGGCAGGGTGAGACACGGAATGGGATGGTGGTGGCACAGTGGCATACTCTATTCACTCTAACTTGGCCTAAAATTGCCGGCTGTCTATTATGAATCCTGAGCTGCTGTCTATGTATCTTTAATGCTGACCTGTAACAATATTTAACATTCGAGTCGTGCTAAGTGAAAATATCAAAAAACAATGCATCGCCGGTCTGAAGGGGTAAATCTAGTTATATAAGGGACCTGTAATATGCTTAGAAAATCCTGCTAGTACTGAAAAGTTAGGAAAAATAACCCCTCTATTAATCCCTTCAACATGAGGATTTATTTTTAACTCTTGCTACCACCGTACGATTTTTCTCAGCTTTCTCGTATTTTATCAGTACTTTCTAATCCCCTCTAAAACAAGACATCTTTTCAATTATACTCTTGCTATCTCCAGACGATTTCATTCAGCCCAGGAGACACATATCGGAATGAGGGGGTTATATACAGTCCGCATAACCCTTTCATAATTAGGGTCGTGTCACAAGAAGAATTAAGAAAAAGTGGTAGAAGCAGGCATATAATTTACCCAATGTCCTCGAGGTGAAATGCATAGCCTAATACCGACGTTGTTTTAGCGAATAACCAACGCAAGAATAACTTTCCACAGGTAGATATAAAATGGTAAGAATACGAATAATAACTTGCCACTAGAAATAAAATATCAAGCAGGAGTCAAGGGGGTCTCCTAAATACGTTTACGAGAGTGTGAAAAATAATAACTTCTCACACGTGCATATAAAATAAAAAACCAAAGAATTATAACTTGCCATGTGTTGAGATAATCTAGATAACAGGTGTCGGAGCCTTTAACCTCACCAGACTCTGCCAAATAATAACTTTACATACGTGGATATATAACGGTAAATATAATAATTAACTCGGCATATGTAGAAATAAGTTGGAGAGCTGGGGGCTGCCAAGGAGAATTCTAAGCTCACCATAACTCCACCGTATGCAATGTTCCTCTTTAAGACACTTTAGTTATTAATCTGCATTGAAATAATAACTTGACGATTGTGGACAGACAGACAGACAGACAGAGGAGGTGGAGGTGCGCTGTGGTGTTGGTGTTAATGTGCTAGAGAGAAACAGGAGAAATACTGTTTGGTCATGTGGGGTGAATGGAGGAAGAGATTGACAAAGACAGTGTATGTGCGTGTGGTAAAGAGGGAAGGGGGGGGGGAGGAAGGGAGATCGAGGGTGAGGGGGAGGGGAAGGGGTGAGAGGGAGATCGAGGATGAGGTGGAGGGAGAGGAGTGGAGGCGTATGAGAGAGGGGGCGTTGGAGAGAGGACAGTGTGATGGCAGAGGACAGGGTGACATGGATGCAGTTCGTTTGTGGCTACCTCTTACGGGATTAAGGCACCTGGCGGTACAGAGAGAGAGAGAGAGAGAGAGAGAGAGAGAGAGGGGGGGGGCAAGCAGGTGTCAGGGAGTCCACCAAGTCCACGAGACACCGGCCCGAGGCAATGGTCCTCTTTAACGCACTTGGAAATCCAGGATGTAGGTCCATCACAGGCTGAACCGGAACAATCAAGACCTGAATCAAGGGCTACACTAGAAAATCAAGAGCTAAATCAAGGTCTACATTTATAATCAAGAGGTAAATCAAGGGCTACACTTATAATCAAGAGCTAAATCAGGGGTAACACTTAAAATCAAGAGCTAAATCAGGGGCTGCACATATAATGAAGAGCTAAATCAGGGGTTACACTTAAAATCAAGAGCTAAAACAGGGGCTACACTTATAATCAAGAGCTAAATCAAGGACTGCACGAGGAAATGTCACCCCACTTCCTCCTTCCTTTCCTCTCTTCACTTTAACCTGGCCTACGCTTGCCTTCTCTCCATCTTTAATCCTGGACTGTCTCCGTTACTATTTTCTTCCAACTAACCCCAGACGATTTTACTCAGCTGAGAGTGTGTCACAGGAGCCTGAGTGTTACAAATGGTACCATCAACCCACTGGCGATCGAGTCTTCCCCATTATTTTTTTTAATTCCACCTAAAGCCAGACGATCTGATTCAGCTAAGAAGCACTAGAATTATGACGCTAATCACGACGAAGTGCAATGGAAAGGATGCGGAGCTGAGGTGTTCCCTTTCTCAGCCACCCAGGTGCAACAGGAGATTAACACTTTACTGTCAGTATTGTTTTATTCATTCTTATGTAAAAAGGGAATGAAAAAAACAGAAAAAAAGAAAGACAGACAGAAAGATGGGGAGACAGAAATAACAAAAGGCTACGAACCTACAAAAACTTGCCCTTGTCATGAAAAATATTAACAAACTGTAGCTAAAACCAAGATCAGTTTATCTGCAGATACGTGGACAGATTACGTTTAAAAGTCTGAACGTCATTAGCAACGGGAAGTACCGACTGAGGAAGACAGCTTCAGACCTGATTTATTGCATATTATGAAGGACTGGGAGTATCGGCTAACTTTTGCTTTAGAGAGAGGGCAAAAACTATTAAGCAAAGAGAAATAAGCTGCAAAAGGACGAAAATCTCCGGCAAAGATAATCTACAGTAACTCAGCCTCAAAAATAGATAGACAGATAGACAGACAGATAGATAGATAAGAAAAAGTGAAGCATCATCGACGGAGTCTTAATTAACTAAGAAGCCTCCTTCATATTTCTCAGTTTTTTCTATGACATAAAATCGCCTTCTGGTAGCAAGGTAAAATATACAGATGTCAAGGTAATGAAGGTAATACTAACAATGAAAACAGTGAATATGTGCACTGTACAGCCTGGTGCACTGCAACCTGGTGCACTGTACTGCTGGCAGGGGCTGACTGTCAGTTAATCCTGACAGAGGGCAGAATCACAGGATTACAATGTTCACCGCATCAATATTCAGCGGCGCGCCATTCCGTGTTAGCCCGACTTAATGCCTTGGCCGACACGGAGAATTAGTACCGTAGAGTTTGGCCAGGCATATACGGAGAGCAAGTACTGTTCAGTCTGGTTATCTAAACTACACACACCATACGGGCCACACACGAGGAGTTAGTACTGTAGAGTTTGGTTATATTCACTACACACACCATACGGCCCAAACACACTTTCCCAATCACACAGGAAGTTGTCAGTGCTGAGTTGGTTTTATTTCCTACACAGACCCTACGAGCCACACAAACACTGGCAGTCATCGTACGTCCCGGATTCACTTACGCTCACTTGTCTGTCGTAAGCATTTGTTTTCGTAGGAGGGAGGGAGATAGTACTGCCGGGAGTTATCGTATGTCCCGAATTCACTTACGCTCAATTCTCTATCGCAAGTATTTGTTTTCGTAAGAGGGAGGGAGATAGCATTGCCCAGCTCATTCTTCCACTGCGTCCTTCAAGCTCTCATGTGTTGCTGGGACGGCTCATTCAGTGTTGTCAAATCTGGCTTGTCATGCAACACATCAAAAAACATGGATAAGCCACACCTATCGCCACGCTTACACATACTCGTACAACAGCAGACTGAGCCAAATTACTGTCCTAACACCTTTTCCTTAGCGATCTATTCTATATTCCGACTCTATGTCCTCTTGTACTTTTGTGATTCAAACTACTATCGCAACACCCTTTACTTGGCAATTTATTCTACATTTCGCCTCTATATCCTCTTGTACTTCGGTTATGCAAGCTATGTCTAAATTAAAACAGCATGGAAAAACGTGGACCAAAGAATATTGTAGTAAAATATACCAAATAAATCGGTAGGTAAAGGTGCTAGGAAACTCTGCAATGTATGCCACCTAAAAAACAACCCTATATTGTATGTACTGATGGCCCGATATTGTATGTACTGATGGCCCTATATTGTATGTACTGATGGCCCTATATTGTATGTACTGATGGCCCTATATTGTATGTACTGATGGCCCTACAGTATATTGTATGTACTGATGGCCCTATATTGTATGTACTGATGGCCCTATATTGTATGTACTGATGGCCCTATATTGTATGTACTGATGGCCCGATATTGTATGTACTGAGGGCCTAATGAACCCGGAAAATGAACTCTCTAGCCTTTGATCGGTGTACATTCGCTAACAAAAGGCAGTTTTATCAGAATTAATTGCAGTTCATTTTTTTCTTTCACTAGTGCTTCATTTACGGTGACCTTTCCTCCTCTCACTCTAACTTGGCCTAAAACTGCCACCTCTTCACCTTAAATGCCGAGCTGTGGCAAAAGATTAAGGCTAGAATATCGTGCTAGTCACGAAGAAGTGGAGAGGGAAGTAGTTGGGGGATGTTTGTATAACCTGGCAATTAAGCTGCCCAGGTATATCGGTGCCACCACATGAAGGCAGCCATCGAGTATAATTAATATTGGTTATAACTCGCTTTTATATGCATTTTTTTTTCTATTATTCCCTTCACAACGATGACGCACCATACGAGTACTATTACCATCATCAGACGATTTTCTTCAGGAGACACATTTCGAACTGGAAGGGATAGATACAGCCTTTATTAACCCATTTAATACGTGACAACTCTCACATAGTTTTAAATAAAATAATCTGCAGCTGTCCAGGTTAAAAAAAGAATGTCAACCAATTCAATGGGTTTAAGTTCATAATACATCACTTAAAGACTGCCTATTCAAGTTCCTCTGCCGCCTAAAATCTGATACGCCAGCTTCCTTCAATTATCATTATACTAAAATATGGAACCAAACGCTGGATGTCTGGTAAAGTTGTCCCTTCTAGAGACAAATTAACCCAGAGAATATCGGAAGGAAAGTACGTTCATTGCGCGACGCCTGGGCACATTTCATTTATATTGGAGGTGGTAAACAATGGGAAATACAAATCAGGAAGGACAACGTTGGAGTTGGCCTGGTGCATACATAAAGGACTGAATGTGTCAGTTAACTCGGTTAAGTCTTCCATTAGAGAGTCTGACAGAGAAGAGGTGTGAGTGCGTCGCTGGGGAGATACTGTGTCCACCGTAAAGGAAGAGTGATGTTGGCGTACTGTTCAGTAATAACAGTGACTTCTGGAAGAAAGATAGTACAGGGAGAGAGTGGCAACACTATGGTGAACTGCGAGAGACTGAAAGGCGTCGATAAATGGAAAGGAGTTGAGACGAAATGCCTTTGATTCCATCCTGTTCAGGAGAGCTGTATGTGGTAAGTCTTCAGCCCATAAAAAGTTGAAAAGTCACACTAAACAGCGGGTAGTTGGACGGAAAACCCTTACTCCACCCTGCTTAGAAGAGTTGTATGTAGTGAACCCCCCCCCCACACATAGGCTAATAACCGCAGCCGATACAAAGGCTAATACAGTAAGTACCAACTGTGAGAGGAATAAAGGTGATATTTTTTTTCTTAACAAATTCCCACCTCTGGACTGCCTGTAGTATCTCAGTCTCCTTTCAAGGGTAATGTCATTATCAATTCCATTATCCCACTGCATAAGCTCAATTCAGAAACGAGACACTATTCCACCCCGAGTATCTGGCACTGGGCTCAACTGGGCTCAACCAGTTCAGTGTGAGATGACAGAGGTTGGCTGAACGCTGGGTCTTGTTCCACTAAGCTTATTATCTGCTCTCTGAATGGACCCTCTGAATATTCCACGGCCCACTACACCACACCACCTCTCCTCACCTCACCTCACTTGCTCACCGCCTCCTCACTCCTCACCTCTCACCACCTTCTCATTTCTCCCCATCCCTCACCACCTTCTCATCTCCCACCACCACCTCACCGCCCACCACCTCCTCACCCCACACCACCTACTCCTCTCCTCTCATTACCTCTCCTCTCACCACCACCTCAACTCTCACCACCACCTGACCTTTCATCACCTTCTCCTCTCATAACCACATCTCACCTTACCTCTTTCCATCTCCCCGGGTCATCACACCACCTCTCTCACACACACAGAAGAGAGGACAGGCGCGAATGACACAGACCTGGCGTTGAACTGTCCTTGGAATAGAATACGCCACTGCTCCTCTTCCTTTTCAATTTACTTCTGTATATTACACCGGAGAGAGGCCTTCACGCTGTGGCAAAAATAAAATCGGCCATCTCCATTGCCTGGTGGTACAAATGTCCTTCAGCTCCCTCGCTATCCACAGAAAAAAAAAGAGTATGGTGGACTGCAAGAGCGGAGCAACTTCAGCCTGCAGTCCTCCATCTTCGCGTTCTTATGAGCCTGGGGCCACAATAAACAACAACAACAATAATAATAATAATAATAATAATAATAACAATAATAATACCTAAATATTCTCATGTTTTTATCCTTCAAACTAAGTGCTGTACTGTACTATCGGAAGGGTGTTTCAATTTTTCCAGTATCTGTGAGTGTGTGTGTGTGTGTGTGTGTGTGTGTGTGTGTGTGTGTGTGTGTGTGAGAGAGAGAGAGAGAGAGAGAGAGAGTAAACCGCAGAAGAGAAAATGAAACCGTGTATGACGAAGTTAGGAAGCAAGCAAGTCAGAGAAGGTCACTCAGTAAGTAAGCGAGTGAGAGAATAGGTGAAAGAGTGAGTGAAAAACTTAGTGAGAGAGAGAGAGTGAGTGACCAAGGAAGTGATTAATAGTAAGTGAGAAAGCAGATGAAAGCAAGAAAGTGAGAAAGTGAATTAGTGAGTAAGTAAAAGTAAGCTAAGGAGTCAGTGAGCGACGAAGTATGCCAACCAGTGAGTGAGAATCAGCGAGTGAGTATGCGGGTGAATAAAAGTAAGTTACTGAGTGAGTGAGCTAGGGAGAGAGTCAACGTGTAAGTGAGAGAAGAAAGTGAGTGAGCCAGTGAAGGCGAGTGAGTGAGTAAGGGAGTAACTGTGAAAGTAGGCTCTGTGAAAAGTCGGTGCAATTCAGCTGAGTTTGTGAGAAAATGTTGCATAAGTTAGAGGGATATTTGGGAGTTCTGTGTGTGTGTGTGTGTGTGTGTGTGTGTGTGTGTGTGTGTGTGTGTGTGTGTGTGTGTGTGTGTGTGTGTGTGTGTGTGTGTGTACATGAATGAGGGATAACTAACCAAAGTGGAGCGGCTCAGTGGGTTATGCAGTGTGATTAGAGTTAAAATGAGTGGGGATGAGCGGGGTGAGTGGGGGATTTGGTGTGTGTGTGTGTGTGTGTGTGTGTGTGTGTGTGTGTGTGTGTGTGTGTGTGTGTGTGTGTGTGTGTGTGTGTGTGTGTGTGTGTTATGAGTTGTGTGAGTGGTGCTGATGCGGTGATGTTCATGATACATAAATGGTGTAAATAGTTTTTAATAATTTTCTGAGATATGACTAATGTTAGTGGTATTATGTGGTGGGTGAGAAAAATGTGGTTAAGGTGGAGTTTTGAGAGTGGTAGCATGAAGTGTGAGTGTGGTGTAGTGTGGCGGTGTAATTGATGTGGTGTGGTGATGGGTGATGGTGGTAGTGTAGGTATAAATGTGGTGGTGTGAGGTGTGAATGTGATGGCGTGGTGATAATGGCCATGCAGTATCATTCCGTGCGGTGAGTGTTGTGGTGCAGTGTGGTTGTGTCAGGTATGAGTATGGTGACCTGGTATGGTGTGATAACAGTGCTGTGTGGTAGTGTCAGGTATGCGTGTGGTGGCATGGTGTAGCGTGGTGGTGTAGTGTGGTTGCGTGAGGTGTGCATGGGTATGAACGGTGAAAGTGGGTGTGTTAGATGAGGTGTAGTGACGTGATTTAGAGTGATATAAGGGTGAGAGTGGTTGTGTGAGGTGTGCGTGTGGCTAGGAAGTGTGAGTGGTTGCGTGAGGTGGTATGAGTGGTTAGCGCCGTTGTGTGTAGTAAGGTGTGGTGGCGTGGTGAAAACATTACCCCACACCATACATCACCTGCGAGAAGACACCTCACACACACACACACACACACACACACACACACACACACACACACACACACACACACACACACACAGATTGCATCCCAGTTAGGTGTTCTCTCTCGGTTGCCACTCTTTACAACCAACCACGCTTTCTGCCTCTCTCCTCCCTCTGCTACTGCCTCCACTACACTCCCCTTTTAGTTGCCTCTCTTATTTTGCGGTTGCCAGGCTCCTAAAACAGCTTCTATACTTCCTCCACTTTAACTTGGCTTAAAACTAGTGGCTCTCCATCTTGAATGCTGAACTGTAACAAGAGATGAAGACCAAAATATGCTGAGTCGCAAAAGAGAGAGAGAAAGAGAAAGAGAGAGAGAGAGAGAGAGAGAGAGATCCGGAAAGGATGTGGAGCCGTAGTACAGTCTTACTCTGCCACTGAGCTATTTAAAAGACTGGCACTATATGATGCTAGTCACGAAGAAGTGCTTTTGAAAGACTGTAGAATGTGTCCCTTACGACGCTATTCCCCTAACAGTACAACTAGGGACCTGGGCGTTTAATTCGACTGTTGCGTGTCGTATGGCAGAGGAAGAATGCGATTTGGCGAACTCTGATTTCCTGATGAACCCCGTGGAATTGATGGCCATTATTCCAAAGCCTTATTTTTCTGTCATTTATCTCACTTTTTCCGGTGCTAAAATGGACACTTTTTTGCGATAGCACTGCTATAACTTGGTGGCTTAAGTAGTGTGGCTAATCTCCCTGGCAAAGATCCCTACCCTGCTCAGATCAGGGCCAAAGGTGTCAGACTGGAGGATAAATTTGACTAGTAACCAAGGAAACTCATTCGTACCTCATAAACAAGGCATTAAACTTTAAGAAACCATGGCTATTCAAGGTGCATGTATGGTCTAGTCCCATCAGATGAAAACAAACTAATTACACCTGGTTATACAAACGTCCCTCAGTTACTTCCCTATCTACCAAAAGAAATATGATGGACTACAGAAACAGGGCAACTTCATCCTGCAGTACACCGGGCTGAAGTGCAAAAGGACCTGAGACTACTACTACTACTACTACTTTTCCTCCAATCACTTAATTCCTTCAAGTTCTCGTGTTCAATGCAGCGTTTATTGACCCCTGAACTAAACGAAGTCATTAATTACGTGAATAAATTCGCTTGATGACTGCAACAATAAGGCAGGTGTGCAATTATTATCCGAACAGATCAAGAGCTGCATACCTAACCCTGCAAAAACTGGGAAGCAGGGTAATGATGATGATGATGATGATGATGATGATGATAAGGAGGTGGAGGATGACGATGATATACCGATGATAATGATAATAATAGTGACGATAATGACACCCCGTGAACTCAGGCCCGACACAGAAAATTTGCCGTCCCTTCACTGACAAAAGTTTGGTCGAAATCCGTCGAGGGTTCAGGAGATATCGCACCCACAACGATAACCAAGTAGACCCCATATGACCTCGACCTTTGACCCCTTGACCTAGCTGACCCAGTTCATCATCTCCTCATACTGCATTACTGATAAAAGTTTGGTGGAAATCCGCCCATGGGTTCAGGAGATATCGCGCCCACGAGAGGGTTACGGACGCACAGACCCACGAACGGAAAGACTGACAGACCAATCACCTAATGCCTCCTGCATAATAGGTTGGCGGAGGCTTCATAATAATAATATTAATAATATTAATAATAATAATGATAATAATAATAGTAGTAGTAGTAATAGTAATGATAATAATAATAATAATGATAATGATAATAATAATAATAGTAGTAGTAGTAGTAGTAATGATAATAATAATAATAATAATAATAATAATAATAATAATAATAGCAACAGTAATAATAATAATAATAATAATAATAGTAATAATAACAATAATAATACCATTAACGGCGATGACTTCTTATTTATCTTAACGAAATAACCAATACCCACACACAATAATCGAGAACCACAGTTTATTAGACAAAAATGGGTGGAGAGAAAGAGAAGTGAACTCCGTGGCAATGGGTGCATTAGGAAAGCTTTTGAATGTAGACCTACATTTTAATGGCCTCTTGGGCGTTGTTCTAGCAATATTATGGAGTAGAAATGGAGAGGAGGGAGGGGAGGAGAGGGGTAGAAAAGGGAGGGAAGGGGAGGGGAGGGGGGAGAAGAGAGGAGAGGAAAGGAGGAGAGGAGAGGAGTAAAGACGAGAGGAGAGAAGAGGAGAAATATGAGGAAACGAAAGGAATGGAATCAGAAAAGAGGAGACAACAGGAGAGCAAAGAGGAAGAAAATAGAAGTGAATACAGAAGAGAAGGAGAGAAGAGAAGAGAAGAGAAGAGAAGATAAGAGAAGATGAGACAAGAAAGAGGCGAGGAAAGAAGAGAAGAAAGAGAAGAGAAGAGAAAAGGAGAAGGGAAGAAAGGGAGAAGAACACGGAAGAGAAGAGAAGAGAGAGGAAAGAAGAGAAGAAAGAGGAGAGAGGAGAACAGGAGGAGAGGAAATAAGAGAGGAAAAGAAAGAGGAAAGGAAAGAAGAGAAGAGAAGAGAAGAGAAGAGAGGAGAAGAGGATGCTTTAGAATGCTTCGCTAAATTGCAATGGCCGCTCCGAAGTTGTTTTGGTAATATTATAGCCAATCTGACCCCTGTGTATTAAAGAGAGGAGTGGAGTGGAGTGGAGTGGAGTGGCGTGGCGTGGCGTGGCGTGGCGTGGCGTGAAGTGGAGTGGAGTGGCGTGGCGTGGCGTGGCGTGGCGTGGCGTGGCGTGGAGTGAAGTGGAGAGGAGAGGAGAGGAGAGGAATGGAGTGGAGTGGAGTGAAGTGAAGTGGAGTGGAGTGGAGTGAAGTGGAGTGGAGTGAAGTGGAGTGGAGTGGAGAGGAGAGGAGAGGAGAGGAGAGGAGAGGAATGGAGTGAAGTGGAGTGGAGTGGAGTGGAGTGGAGTGAAGTGGAGTGGAGTGGAGTGGAGAGGAGAGGAGAGGAGAGGAATGGAGTGGAGTGGAGTGGAGTGGAGTGGAGTGGAGTGGAGTGAAGTGGAGTGGAGAGGAGAGGAGAGGAATGGAGTGGGGTGGAGAGGAGAGGAGAAGAGAGGAGAGGAGAGGAGTGGATGAAGAAAGGAGGAGGAAAGAAAACAGGGTAAGAGAAGAGGAGAAAAGAGGAAAGGAGAGGAGGAGAAAGAAGGGCAATGGAGGGAAGAGCACATGAAACTATACGTTGGAGAGAGGAAAGAACAAAGGATTGGGGATGAGAGGGAGAGAAGAAGAGATCGGAGGAGATATGAGAGCATAGGAGAGAAAGCGCAGGGAGGAGAGGAGAGTATAAGGGAAGGGAAAGAAGAGAGGAAATGAAAGAAATATACAGAAAAAAGAGAAGGGGAGAGGAGAGGAGAGGAGAGAGAGCAAGGGATGGCAAGAGAGAAGAGACTGCCCGTATAATTTGGCCGATGTTCCCCCCGTGGCTCCTTAAATGCAGAAGACAGAAGATGAGAGGAGGAAACGAAGGATGGAGAGGACAGAAGAGAAGACGAGAGCAGGAATGAGACGTGGAGAAAAAAGGTACAGGAGGAGGGGTGAGGAATAGGGAAAGGAGGAGGGGACAGGAGTGGAGAGGAGGGAGAAGAGGAATGGAACGGAGAAGTTTGAAGAAGAAAAAGAAGACGGGACAAAGGACTGCACAGAAGGAGACACTGTAACTACATCAACAAGACTCCATAATGTGTACCACAGGACCGGACCTTCTGAGAGAAAGGATGATAGCCAAACATGACCCTGTTTAGAAGAGCTGTATGCAGGGAGCCACGAGATGTGCTCCAAACAGGGACGAAAAAGACCCCAGTACAAGAAAGAGTATATAAAAAACTTCACACAAGGGTATACGAAAGTGTGGGCTAAATCAATACAGAACAGGTGCCAGGGAGCCTCCTAACCCAACAAGAACAGGCCCAAATACATCCCCTTTATCTCCAGAGCCTTACCTCCAGAGGGCCTCCTCCCAAGCGACTCTTTGCCCCAGCACTGAGGAGGCACGACTGGGTGACTCGGGGGTGGGGGAAGGCGAGGGTAAGATGAAGCTGACAATTTGCACGTGTTATGAAAGTACGATAATATGTTTTTCCTTTTACTGCAGTGGTTTCCAACCTTTTCTAATTCTCGCCCCCCTCACTGAATGACACGTTCCCTGCGCCCCCCTTCCTCAAATACTGTATTGTACTGGCATAGTTGCCACATGTCAATAATTATCATAGATTCTTAATCTTTGAAATTGTTTATATATTCAGATAACTAGATTTCTTATTCATATCTGAAATATTTTCTCCATATTCAGAAATTACTGAATTCCATCATAATTCATAGTTTTCAAATATAGTTATCCTCTTTATCAAGCCTTCGCGCCCCCCCATGCAGCCCTTCGTGCCCCCCTAGGGGGGCGCGCCCCATAGGTTGGAAACCACTGTTTTACTGTATATTTTTATGGAGCTTCGGAAAGAAAGCTCCCTAGCATCTCTTCCTCAGCGATTTGTTTTGCTTAAGACCCCCCCTTACTCTCCTCTTCTGAGATATATAAATCCTTGTAATATCGCCATACTCTGCATAAATAACGTACAAAAGGATATTAATCAGCCATACCCAAAAATAAAGAGTTATGGAAGAGGTGATAGGGAGCCTTCTAAAGCGACGAGAACACGAGCATAAAACTGAAGGAGAAAGTGACTCCATGTGAAGGTATATGAAACTAGGAGGACTACAGGGCTTCAGGTATCGAACTATATAAAGCCGTACACAGAGTCATTAAAAAAAAAATGGCATTCAGGGACAAAGCTAGTCTAGTCCACTGCGTCTACGTCACAGTCACATCATGACCGAAAGTTCTCTTCCTAACGCATCCTGAATATCCATCTCCAGCGCAACATTAAAAAGAGAATCATCTACGGCCAGGGAAACATGACAAGCCTCTCGCACCTTGGGAATGTTAGTCGGCAGAGGAAAGTGAGAATTAAAATAAGCTAAACATTAGATATTTTGTGCCTAACTGAAAGCGCGCACACACACACACACACACATATACACACACACACACACACACACACACACACACACACACACACACACACACACACACACTCACACTCACACACACACATCCAGAAAAGACAAAAACACACATACATCCAGAAATACACACACACACACACACACACACACACACACACACACACAAGTTCCCTTCAGACACGGCGTGGCGGCGCTCAACGTACAGAGAATGAGTGAGGAAGTTGCGATTGTTGTGCAGTTAACTAAAGGAAAATTAATTGCAATGTCAGGGATCGGTGCAACTGCTGCATCATATTCACGTTGCAAATGGTGCCTACTTTTGCACCAGTCTTTAGGGCACTCTCTGGGGTGATATTTTTGTCTCTGCGTCATTAAAGAGAAGATTTTTAATTACCCTTGAATCCATATTTAGTTTATTCATGAGATTTCAGGGACTTTTTTTTATTTTTTGAGGGGAGAGCTGTTAGTGACGTGGTTAATGATGGCTAATGTGTCCAGATATGGGGTGATTACACAAAAACAATCTCTTTTTTGTAATTACGATTACACAAAATTGGATTGCATGCGATTACGACTCCGATTACGATTACATATTATGAGTATATATTAACGATTACGATTACAGATTACGATTACGAATTAAGATGATATATTAAGATTACGATTATAGATTACGATTATATATTAAGATTACGATTATATATTAAGATTACGATTACAGATTACGATTATATATTAAGATTACGATTACAGATTACGATTATATATTAAGATTACGATTACAGATTACGATTATATATTAAGATTACGATTATAGATTACGATTATATATTAAGATTACGATTACAGATTACGATTATATATTAAGATTACGATTACAGATTACGATTATATATTAAGATTACGATTATAGATTACGATTATATATTAAGATTACGATTATAGATTACGATTATATATTAAGATTACGATTACAGATTACGATTATATATTA
>NW_027643734.1:0-30000 GCF_032717465.1 Coenobita brevimanus | reverse complement strand
AACCAACCAGAATACCTGATAATCCTGACCATAATGCCCATCTCTTGGATTTATTCTTGACAAATAATCCAGATCAATACAGGATAGAGGTACTGTCACCACTTGGATCCTCTGACCACAATCTCATCAAAGCCTCATTAGTTAACCCTCCTACATCTCCCCATTCCGAACCTGTCAGGGTGACCCGATGGCACTTTGACAGGGCAGACTGGGATGGATTTAGAAATTTTCTTGCTGATGTTCCATGGCAGTCTTTCTTCTCTAGTGATCCCAATTCTACCCAGTCCCACATTTGTGACTTAATACTAGCTGGTATGGATTTATTCATACCAAGTCAACAATTCACTAAAAGATCAAACTCTCCAAAATGGTTTGATGGCAATTGTGCCAGAGCAACAGCCCAAAAGTCATTAGCATATAACTCTTACTTAAAATCAAAAACACCTGAATCACTCTCCCAATTTAAAATTGCTAGAAATCATGCAAAAGCTGTATTAAATCTATCTAAATCAAACTTTCTTCAAAAGCAAGCATCAAAACTACTTAACAACCCTAATGACAACAGAATATTCTGGTCAACTCTTAATTCTTTCAATAATAACTTTAACAAGTCATCTTCCATTCCCCCACTAAAATCTTCAGATGGCAATATTACAAATGACCCACGTGGGAAAGCAGATATCTTTGCTAGTACCTTTGCAAGAAACTCTACCATAGATGATACCAGCCAGAATGTCTCAGTACTGGAACTTGATTCTCCCGAAATTGCCCCACTTAAAATACAGACAAGATTTGTAAAATCCATCCTAGACAATTTACCTACCAACAAAGCTCCAGGTCCAGATGGAATTCCGCCAATTGTTTTGAAAAAGTGTTCCCCTGAACTTGCCTCTGTCCTAGCTAAATTATTCAGACTATGCATACGTACTTCTTTATTCCCAAATTCATGGAAAGAAGCCAATATCCACCCAGTTCCGAAGAAAGGAAGTTCGTCTGACCCCTCCAATTACAGACCAATAGCTATCACATCTTCTCTTGGTAAGGTATTTGAAATTTTAATTAATAAGCATATTGTTAAACATCTTGAATCCAACAACTTAATTAATGATAGACAATACGGTTTTCGCCACGAAAGATCCACCATTGACATACTCAATCTCTTAACTCATACCATCCATCAATCAATTGATCTTTTTGGAGAAACTCATGCAGTAGCTCTTGATGTCTCTAAAGCTTTCGACAGAGTATGGCATCGTTCCCTGCTGTCCAAACTCCCTTGCTATGGACTAACGTCTTTTGTTCCTTTGATTTCTTCTTATCTTAGTGACAGGAAAATAAGAGTAAAAGTAGATGATGTATATTCGAATTTCCACTCAATTAACGCCGGCGTGCCACAGGGATCAGTTCTGGCGCCAACCCTATTTCTGGTTCATATTAATGATCTCTTATCTGTCACTCACAATCCCATTCACTCATATGCAGATGATTCAACACTACATAGTTCATTCACACTCAGACATCCATTTACAAAGTCTAATATCTCTACCTCTCAACTCAATACAGCCATCTCCATAAATCAAGATCTATCTACAATCAGTGAATGGGGACAAAACAACCTTGTCTCTTTTAATGCTAGTAAAACTAAATATATACAGTTTACTAATAGACAGATATTGCCAGATTCGTACATTACCTTCAGTGCTACTAATATTCCCATCTCCAAAAGTATTGAAATTCTTGGTGTCTCACTTAACAGTGCCCTCAGCTGGACCTCTCATGTCAGATCACTTGCTAAAACCGCCTCAAGGAAACTTGGATTATTGTACAGAGTCCGTAACTTCTTCGCCGATGAGCAGTTAGCTATAATTTATAAGAGTCATGTGCGCTCTCAGCTTGAATATTGCTCACCCTTGTGGAATGGTTGTGGAGAGGTTGCATTAAGACAACTAGACAAAATTCAGAATAAAGCTGTTAGAATCATTAACAACCCTGCCATTACATATAAACTACCTCCCCTGCAAGTAAGAAGGAATGTTGCCTCCCTTGCATTATTTTACAGATATTTTTTTGGCAAATGCTCAGACGAAGTTGCGTCCATGGTGCCACCTCTCCATGCCTTCCCTCGTGCTACACGGGCATCTGGTAACGCTCATGACTGGAATGTCACTCAACCACATTGCAGAACTTCTGCCTATCAGAATTCTTTCATTCCCCGAACTGCATCTCTCTGGAACTCGCTTCCCCAGAGTTGTTTTCCTCCAAATTTCAACCTACAACTGTTCAAGTCTAATTCTTACAGATATTTTATGAACAGAGGACACCAGTAATCTGGTGTATGGATTATTTTTTTTTCTCCATTTGTTTTTCCTTCCTCCGTTCTGTTATTTAAAAAAAAAAAAAAAAAAAAAAAATGTGGGAGCGAGACACAGGTTAGAGCTTGAATTCTTAATGTGGGAGAGAGACACAGGGTAGAGCTTGAATTCTTTATATGGGAGAGACACAGGTTAGAGCTTGAATTCCTTATGTGGGAGCGAGACACAGGGTAGAGCCTGAATTCTCTATTTTCTCTAACGTTCCGGGCTACACAGGGACCATCTTGAGAGAGTCGTAATGGATCATCTAGAAATAGTAGTTCGTTTGACTATTATCATGACTTATACCTCACTCTTGGAATAATTGTTTGTTCTAAGTTATCGCTATGTTAAAGAAAGCACGAAATAAGTACATACAATCGTCAACAAAAGTCATGTCTCCTCTCCTGCTTTCCTCTCCTTGGACTGTGAAAATTAGTGTGGTGAATCCGAAGCTGATGACAATGATACATGGCCAAATAAATTCACCAATACATGTCGTTGCGGATTTACGAAGTTAGTTTTCAGAGCCCATGGAGGGTGAAGCACGAGAAACGACTGGACTTGTGCTGCTGACTGTACCTACAATAGGGCAATACAAAAGCAATACTGATATACAGAGATGAAGACATGATCAGGAATAAAATAATTACTTTATTAGGCCAACACTTAAATCTGTCGCAGTTGTTTGGAACTCTCACTTAAAAACTGTCAACATCCCCAAGTAAGGCACGATAGTCTTCTTAAAGATATCTCTCGCGCTGTAAGAGGTGATTGTCCACTTTCCTCATCGCAAAAGTTAGCGCACTCTACGGATTCGTGGTGCCACATTTCACAAAAAATGTGCTTGGAAGAAAGAATGAAAAAAAGAAACAAGGTCACTGAGCAAACACATTCTGATCTCCAACATGAAGTGGAGACCATAATAGGCACCGATATCGAGTAACAGAAGAGAAAAGAGCAGCAAGCAGCCAAAACGCGTGTATCAAGCTTGAGAGATCTGAGTGGTGAAGAGACTAGATCGACTTTACCCATAATGGAAGACTATTGAATTGTAACGGACGACTCGCGTACGCCTGACACGAGCAGGCAGCCCTAATACACACGAGAAAAAGTATATATATATATATGAAAATGCTGTACCAGTGTATAATAGGAAGGGAGGAAAATTAGAAGACTAGATAACGCCTTCAAATAAAAGATGAGGTGGACACAACCGGAAATTAACTAAAGCAAAGAGAGAGAAAGATATTTTAAAAAATGCAGTATTCCAAAGACAGTACGTGATTCTTGGAACTAGCGGTCTGATGAAGCTCTGTGTGAGGGAAAAAAATGTGAGAAAAGTACAAAGAAAAAAGGAAATAAAGAAAGGAGTGATCTATCTATCTATATACCTAGGCTGCTTCCCCCAAGGAAAGGGAGGTAGCCGAGACAGGACGACACACTCCCCATTTACTCATCCATTCAAACACATTCATTCACATCTTAGCCCCAAGGGGAGAACGGACAGATCCTCACCGCACCACACCGCACAAGGGTCAACTGCGCAATGCAATCAGTGACATCCGCAGCAGGGCCCGACAGCAGAACTGGTTTACCCCTGCCACATCATAACAGACCCATCCCCTTACCCGCACCTGACCTGACTAGCTGATCAGAGGAGTGAAAGGAGTGATAAAATAGCAAAAGCAGACTGGACATTACGAGCCTGACTCATTCCCGTGAAAATACATTTAGACAAGAATTAGAAAAGAGGATTTTGTGTGTGTGTGTGTGTGTGTGTGTGTGTGTGTGTGTGTGTGTGTGTGTGTGTGTGTGTGTGTGTAAACTGCTTCTGGTTTTGAGTTTACGTTTTTGTACACACACACACACACACACACACACACACACACACACACACACACACACACTACTGTTTGATGTTTATACACGGTTCATTTCTTGGTTTAGCTCATAATATTCACTTTTATTTTGAATGCAATCTATGTAATATTTCACAACATACGAATAACATAAAAAAATCTCAGTGTATAATACGCAAAATATACCATTAAGACGAAGTTGTAAAAGAAATCGTGGCCTAAAAAGAATATAGACATAAATTATAACGAATAGGAAGGGTCAAAATGTAGCTTACAATTCAAGTGTAACTGCTACTACTACTACTACGGTACTACTACTACTACTACTACTACTACTACTACGGTACTACTACTACTACTACTACTACTACTACGGTACTACTACTACTACTACTACTACGGTACTACTACTACTACTACTACTACGGTACTACTACTACTACTACTACTACGGTACTACTACTACTACTACTACTACGGTACTACTACTACTACTACTACTACTACTACTACTACACACACACACACACACACACACAATCTATCCTTTCCCTCCCTGAGCATTATATTAAAGTGGGCATATCGTCTTATCTCAGAAATATTAACCAGCAGAGAAAAGTGAATGCTAAGGTATAACAAGCTATTCAGTGTGATGCTAGTCACGAAGAAGTTCTACGGAAAGGGGGCATATTTCCTGCATTTTATCAGCCAGTGAGCCAAGTGAAATAAGCTACAAATGGAGGAAAATTTAAGCCATCTTGAGGTGCATGAACTATAGTAATGGAGATCTGCTGGGAGCCTCCTTGGTCTACGGGATTACGGTGCCCCGACTCCAAACTTAGACCTTAGAGTAAATAGGGATCAGGCAACTTCCCCCATTGCCCTGCCACTGTCGCAAGCCAAGCCATTCACATCATTTTTACTCCTTCATCTAACCTAATCTAACCTAACCTGACCTAACTTAACAACCTAACCTAAATTAATTTAAGCTCACCTGACCTGGCCTAACCTAACCTAACTCATCCTAACCCAACCTAACTTATCTTACGTCTAATAGTAAATAGGAATTAGACAACACCCACCATTGTACTGCCTCTCATACGCCAAGCCATTCCAATCATTTTGATCCCTTCACTCTGAGGACGTATATCTTCCATAATATTACTAACTTTCAAACATATTCACGTCTCACTCTCAATACTTTTTTTGACTTTCACTACCTTTATCAGATTTTATTTAGCACCTTCACTCTAAGGATGTTTTATTTCCTCTTGTTGGTACTAAATATTTATTCAACCCCTTACTCACTGGAAGGACACACACACACACACACACACACACACACACACACACACACACACACACACACACACACACACACAGCGAGAGCGAGTTCAAGACGTCTACACAGCTCAACCTTCCGCCGTTACTTACTTTCCTGTTGTCTCAGAAGATCCTTTTAATTCTTCAGTATTTAACCTGGAGTTAATTATCTCCAGGGGGAAATATCTGCCATTTTTGTTGAGGACTGTGGGGGTGGGGGGTGAGGGGTGGGGGGAAATTGGTAGGGGTAAGGGGGATAAAGTGGGGAGGGGTGAGAGGAACATCATGGAAGTAGTAGAGGGGGATTTGTAGCATCTCTTTCTTCGCCATATATTTTGCTGATTACATTTTAACATTTTCTTGTACATTAGTGGTTGTTGTTGTTGCTTTACCCGGTTTATCTGGCCGAGCAGACCCATCAGCCACAAGCAAGCAACCACCTTCCTGTGGTAGACAGCGCATCGCCAGGGTCGGAACATGGCCCTTCCACTGCGTGAAGTGCAGGAAAAATGGAGAAGGCAGAACCCCCAAGAGTGTACGGGAGACATGTATGAGTAGTAGTTTCAGCCGAGACTTTGAGTACTTGGTGAATGTGGTGACCTTCCCCACCTGGCAGTACTGTGAATGGTCTGCCACCGAGTTTTGGTCAAACGTCACTCCCATGGCAGTACCTCCTGCGGCTGGGACGATGGTAATCATCTACTTACTACGTTTTTCGTGGGCTAACGGGCGCAACACCTTGACTAGGGTAAGATTGGACTACGCAGGGTAGGGGCGTTCATCTTCCCTGCGCCGAAGACGTGTTCCGCCCGCACACCACTGCGTTTCTGTAGCGGGAATAATGACGGCTGTACCTAACGCCAGCTCGAAAGGTCCCTCCCAAGCAGAATGAATTTTGATTAGTGGTTGAATGAATAAACTAAGTCAGGCGCAATCCTGATGTAGGTATTTGTGTTCTGCCTGTTGTCTAAGTAATGCAATTCAGAGTGACCCGTATATTACCATCTTCTGTCTTGTGTAGCGAGAACGGCCCCGCTTGCTAGTGTGTGCAGTGCCAATATTTTCACTGTTTCATGATATTTCTAATCAACGACGCAGTCACGTAGGAAAAAAAATTACAATACAGTATGCAAATGGTTATGGGACGACCAAATGTATTGTAGACACTGTGCAGATGAATAAGCCACCCCCGCAACACACGAAAAATAGGGTGCGCTAGATATGGCAGAGGAGGAGAGGAAGGATGCAGTACTCTTTTCGATGTGCAATATCCAGAACTTATTTAATTCTTGCTCTCTACGACGATATTTCTCAACACAGACGTTACTTGTACTTCAAAGACTAAAAGGGCCTTTAGTAATTCCATCACTACTAAACGTTTTTCCTAAGAATATATTTGTGTGCTAGGAGCAAGACTTGACTTTTAAAAATACGTAACATTAGCTACAGCAGAGGTGTGTGTGTGTGTGTGTGTGTGTGTGTGTGTGTGTGTGTGTGTGTGTGTGTGTGTGTGTGTGTGTGTGAGAGAGAGAGAGAGAGAGAGAGAGAGAGAGAGAGAGAGAGAGAGAGAGTGGAGGCGGCCTGTCCTAAGTGAAAAATGCAAATGAGGAAATGTAAGTTTGTAGTATGATGAAAATTCCCTGTGTGCCGGAATAAATGAATTACATTTTTTCCTCCAAGAAGTTTGCCAGACGCCGCATAAAAACTTAAGGTAACGAGGTAATGAGGTCCCCAAAGCCGCTTATTTACCTGTCTGGAGGAAGTTCTTTGCCTTGAGAAGCTTCACCACTAGTCTCTGTTTCTCGCCCTCGCCAAACTTTAAACACCTGTAGCCATAGGGTACATTTAAGATTATTTTCTCCCTTAATTCTTCACTGTGCCCTTCGTTCTGTTTATCCATACACTACGCTTTCTAATCCATCGAGCCTCGTCTTCCCCTGCCCGTCGCTTTGGGTAATTTAAGTTGCTGGTGTCGGAAATACCTGGTTAATCCTACCCTCTGATCCATGTGCCCCACGTAAATACCCGACTCTTGTACTTGACTGAGTTTCATCTTGCCACACTTTTACCTGCTTCAGTTAACTCCACGTTTCTTTCACCCACACTTTTCTATCTTAAGTTTACGTACAGCCAGACACACACACACACACACACACACACACACACACACACACACACACACACACACACACACACACACACACACACACACACACACACACACACACACACACAAACAGCAGTATTCGCACCCTCTCTCCTCACTACTCCGATTTATGTAGGTACTCTACAATATCCATGAGTCCTTATCTATACCTTAATATACAGAGACTAAAAAAGATCCTAAGTGCCATTCCGTCCTCAACTGGTAATATGGAACTTATTTTACACACCCAGAGACTGAGATACACAAAGGCACTTACGATCCAATTCCCTGTCGCAACTCTGGTTTTGACCTGCAGGAGGGACGAGGAGGCTATCGAATCTTCCTCCGTTCCCTGTTCTAACTCCATAAATATAGCTTAGTTAAGAGATGAAAATTACGGCAGGTCATAAATATTTTCTGCAGGAAGATTAGGGAAAAGGAGGGCAAAATCTTCCCTCGTCTAGTTCGCCCTGTAAAATGAAAACTTACGACAGGGAATCGATCATATAAATGTTGGCGTATCCCACACCAAGTTCTTTCCAGAGTTGTAAAATATCCATCTTCGCCAAGCACGTTCGTTTTTCCCCTACCCATGGTCGGGAAAACTCTAGCCTTCTATTCCACCAAACTACCCGGAAAAATTAGTTAAAAATAATTCAGGGGAGACTGGGAGCGTTAGGAGTCATAATTAACCTTCTCATGCTTAGGACAACTCTAGTGTTCTGTTTTAGTTATTTTCAGACGATTTCACTCAGCTGTAAATGAATCCTATAATCTTCGAGAGCGTTAGTATTGTCACTGTTAACCTTCTCACGGTAGGAACAACTCTGGTATTCTCTTCTAGCAAAAGCCCAATGAATTTATTCAGGTAGACTCTGTTTACTCTAACCTGGCCTAAAATTGCCATCTCTCCACCTTCAGTGCTGAGCAGTAACCTAACACTAGAATATGATGCAAGTCACAAAGAAGTGCTGGGAAAAGGCTATACAGCTGTAGTACTGTCTTTTTTTGTCACTGGGCTACGTTAAGGAAGCCAACTTAGGGTAAAAATAGCATAGGAGTAAGAGCAGGTGCCTGGGATTTTTTAATAGTCTGCTGGGCTTTCATTACCTGATGTAGTATGTTAGTGCATTATCTCCTCTATCAAATATTGTCTACTAAAGAAATGACCAATCTTCAATTCTTTCAGTACAATGCCTTTTCACGTATATTCTTGCCACCACTAGGCGATACTGTTCTGATTACGGGATATTATGGGTGCTTTTGATGTCATGGTGTTGCAGTGTTGTGGTGTTATGGTGTTGCAGTGTTGTGGTGTTATGGTGTTGCAGTGTTGTGGTGTTATGGTGTTGCAGTGTTGTGGTGTTATGGTGTTGCAGTGTTGTGGTGTTATGGTGTTGCAGTGTTGTGGTGTTATGGTGTTGCAGTGTTGTGGTTATGATGCTGCAGTGCTGTGGTGTTACGGTGTTGTAATGTGGTGTTATGGCGTAATGGTGTTGTGGCGTAATGGTGTTGTGTTGCTGCTGTAAGTCGGTGTTGTGGTGTTATGCTGTAGTGTTGTGGTGTTATGTTGTAGTGTCGAGGCATTATGGTATCGTATTGTTACGGTGTTATGGCACTGTGGCATAGTGGCACTTGTGGTGTTGTGGCATTGCGGTGTAGCGGTGATTGTTGTGTTGTGATGTGGTGTTATGATGTTGCAGTTTTGTGGTATCTTGGTGTTTGTGGCGTTAATGGTAGTGCTTGCCTACGAAACCGGGTCCCACTCATGCCTCGATTGGCGAAAAACATCACCACGCAGGAGGGGCGACGCGAACGGGGCTTAACGAGACTCATCATTCCCACACTTTATTTAATCACGTAATCAAGCCGGACTTCCACCAGGCGCGTTGTTTTTAAGGGCAAGGAGCAGAGGGACAGGCAGAGGACCCCATGCAGATTTAGAAGGATGGTGAGAGCTTATCGGATTTTTATCTCCCATCGAGGGGCAAGGGGGAGAGGATAGACTGCTTTATGCCATTACGTTTAATGGCAGAGATGTGCTGAGAACGTCACTAAGCAAAAATAGAAAGATATATAAATGGAAAGACACACACACAGACAAATGAGAAGATAGATAGATACGGTAGACAGATAGTACATTAAAGGGCAGATGACCAGTTGACTTCCCCCTGGTACCATTATATGATCAAAATACCTCCTCACACCTCTTTGGGATTCAGATCTATGGAAAGCCGTCAGTGTGAGAGGGGCGCTCAGACCACTAAACCACCAGGCACCAATCTACAGAAGCTTCCCCTAAAACATGCATCTTTTTTTCCATATATTTAATATTATGGAGAATCTGAGGGAAATATCAGGGGCATAAAACATCATTTCTCTTGGTCCTAAAAATCTGAAGCTGCATATTACAGTGTGCAGATATTGCGGTGTGTGGATATTGCAGTGTGTGAATGTTGGAGTGTGTGGCTACTGCTGTGTGGATATTGAAGTGTGTGGATGTTGCAGTGTGTGCATATTGCAGTGTGTGGGTATTGTAGTGTGTGGATATTACTGTGTGAGGATATTGCACTGTGGATATTGCAGTGTGGATACAGCATTGTGGATATTGCAGTATGGTTATTGCAGTGTGTCGACAATGCACAGCCTTGACGTGCAACATTCTTGTGGATAAATGGGCTTCTTTATGCAACCGTGCAAGCGGCTGTGTGGCTTTTTTCTCTCTCTCCTCATGACCCTACTTACACAACAGACAGAGAGGTGATGAAGCTCGTTGAAATCTCTCTCTCTCTCTCTCTCTCTCTCTCTCTCTCTCTCTCTCTCTCTCTCAACCGCTTCACTCCAATGACGTAAGCTGTATAAAATCGTCTGAAGGAAGAAGGAATAAAACAGAAATATAATTCGTCCCTGTAATGAAGAGATTAACCCCCAGGCAGAGGATGTCTTTTATAATATATTCTTGCCACTTCCAGACGATTTTATTCAGCTTCGGGACTCTCTCTCTCTCTCTCTCTCTCTCTCTCTCTCTCTCTCAAGGGATTAATGTAAGCTATATCTAATCCCTCCCATCGTGAAAAACTCTCCCCAGCTAAAATAATAATAATCTAAAAACAGCAAGTTCAGTATATTAAAAAAAAAAAATAGTAACTGAACGGAAGAGCTCGGGTCCTCTCCAAAAGCTGAATAAATTGGTCTGATGTCAGCAAGAATTAGCTAATCTATCGTCTTCTATCTATCTAGCTTCAATATTTACCTTGTCTAAAACATTACCAAATATAGACAATTTTTAAGCATGCCCCTCCTCAGCTGAATAAAATCGTCTTAAGGAAGTGAAAATATAAGGACAAAATAGACGGTAACACTGAGGGGTTTGAATACTGTGACGTCCTGTGGCTGAAAAAACATTCCATATTTTCCCTTCGCCAAATCATAATATACGAAATTGCCACTGCTTTCCTGTCCCCGGTAAAACACAGCACTTCAGGCCGGGCGCAAAAATTTAGTTCCCACTGTAAATTTGGACGCAGGAACAGTTGTCACCTCCAAATTGACTTTACGTTCAGACCAAACCTCCCTTACCCCACCCCTCCCTCCACTCCTGTCTTTGCCCCCTGCCCCCTCCTCCCTCAGCCCCCCTCTCCTAATCCCCCCTGTACCCCCTCCCTCCTTCCTTCCTTCCTTCTCTCTCCCCTTTCCATCTTTCTTTCCCTACCCCCTCTCTCTCGTCCTCCTCCCTCCCCCTTCATTCCTTCCCCCTCCCTCCCCCTACACCCCTTCCCCCTCATGCATTGTCTTCTCGACCCCTACCCCTCCTCCTCACTGCCTCCCTTCCCCTGCCTTCCCTTTCCCCTCACCTCACTTCATCTTTTATTTGACCCTTAAAAATAAATTCGTCTGGCGGAAGTATGAAGAAAATACTTCAAATGTCCCTCTAGATTAGTTATTTTCTGCCTGCAATGCCATTTACTTATTTATTTATTTATTTCTAGTTTTTCTTAAGTTTTTAACACACGATTTTATTCAGGCGATTTTGTTCACACAGGTAATTTCAATACGGAAAGAGCTGTCACCTGCAAACTGACTCAACATTCAGATCAACTTAAAACACACGATTTTGTTTCCATAGTAAATTTCAATAACTTCACCCGTCCCGTTCTGCAGGAGGTCCCATCTCAGCTGAATAAAATCGTCTGACGGGGGAAAGAAAGGAATACCAAAGACCTTATCCCATATCTACCGTTTCAAACCAATGCCGTACTTTATTCCTGCTGTCACCTGACGATTTTATTCAGTTTAGAGAAGGTTTTCGTATCATAATGGGTTTCACACGGGAGGCTTTTCTTAAGGTGAGCAAAATATCTTGGGAGTAGTAAGAATAAACTAAACTGAACATCGTAGTGGGTGGGAGAACTCCTGTCTTGTTACTTAGACACTGACGCATTTCAATAAGGCTTACATCAGACAATTTTACTGCCACAACTACTATAGCTACAGAAACAAGAGTGGATAATTCTCCCTTGTGATGCAGTCGAACAATCTCTCTCTCTCTCTCTCTCTCTCTCTCTCTCTCTCTCTCTCTCTCTCTCTTCAAACGCCTTAATCTTGGAAGAGGTCGCCACAAACGAATCGCCTCCAAGTCCCCCTGTCCTCAACCATCATCAGGCTGCCCCCTCTCCAACTCAAACCTCCTTCTCTCATAAACCTTTCCACCTCCATCCCTCCGTCTCCTCCTCGACCTCCCCCTCCCTCTTCCCACAACACCTTACTCACATAAACTCTCCTGGTCAGTCTCTCATTCTCCATTCTCTCCACCGTATTAGAATTGAAGATAAGGCTTAGAATAACGCCTGTCTACTATACCAGGTCCTTCAAAGCATCCAATTAAACTTTTCTAAGCCCAAGTCTTCCCTAAGAATAAGGCAACAGTCGAATTTACATCAAGGTCCCTAAATGTACTGCTGGGTGAACAAGGGGAAAAAAAGGAAAACAAACTTTATCCATGAGTCTGATCGGCCCAAGAATCGGACTAGGGTTCTCTCACTTGCGAGCTTTACATGCTAACCAATGCACAGCGGAGGACACAAGCAGGCAGGTGGGTCACACTGCCTACACACCTTTACCTGGAATTACTGAAGGTTCGACTAAAGAGGAACGTGGTTGAGAAGATGCTACGGAGACTTCATTTATCTTATGATGTGGTTAAGATCCTTGATAATAATTGCTCTGCTTCTCATCACATTAACCTCTGCAATCCAATGATGCAGTTTAGAGTTTATTCCTACTACTATATTACGATTATATTTAGCTTAAGAAGAGGTGCCAGGCAGTGTACGGGTTAATGAAGGCTGTATCTAACCCCTCGAATGTTAACTCTCCCAAAACTGAATATAAATGTCTAAGGGTTGCTAGAATAGGACGAAATATGCGTCCTTCACGGTAACACTATAACGAAATATGCGTCCATCACGGTAACACTATAACGAAATATGCGTCCTTCACGGTAACACTATAACGAAATATGCGTCCTTAGAGGTAACACTATAACGAAATATGCTTCCTTCACGGTAACACTATAACGAAATATGCTTCCTTCACGGTAACACTATAACGAAATATGCGTCCTTAGAGGTAACACTATAACGAAATATGCGTCCTTAGAGGTAACACTATAACGAAATATGCGTCCTTAGAGGTAACACTATAACGAAATATGCGTCCTTAGAGGTAACACTATAACGAAATATGCGTCCATCGAGGTAACACTATAACGAAATATGCTTCCTTCACGGTAACACTATAACGAAATATGCTTCCTTCACGGTAACACTATAACGAAATATGCGTCCTTAGAGGTAACACTATAACGAAATATGCGTCCTTAGAGGTAACACTATAACGAAATATGCGTCCTTAGAGGTAACACTATAACGAAATATGCGTCCTTAGAGGTAACACTATAACGAAATATGCGTCCTTAGAGGTAACACTATAACGAAATATGCGTTCATCGAGGTAACACTATAACGAAATATGCGTCCTTAGAGGTAACACTATAACGAAATATGCGTCCTTCACGGTAACACTATAACGAAATATGCGTCCTTAGAGGTAACACTATAACGAAATATGCGTCCTTTGCGGTAACACTATAACGAAATATGCGTCCTTAGAGGTAACACTATAACGAAATATGCGTCCTTCGAGGTAACACTATAACCCCATTACTAAAAGATTAATGAAACTCAGCCTGGAAATAGAGTTGACATCCGATCATCAGTTGAAATTAAAAATAATGAATAAATGTATTTAAAAAAAATCCTCAATCTCTCTCACCCACTCTGTAAAACCCTAAACAATGACTTATTCAGAAATTCGGCAAATTTAAGAGATTATTTCCAGTCAATTAAAAATCTTTATCTTTCTATCTGTCAATCTATCTATCTACCTGTATATCTATCTACCTATTTATCATCCATTTATTAATTATCTGTCTATCTATCTGGCATCCTTCACTGCCCCATCAGGAGAGTAGGTGCCAGTGAGAAGGCTACTTAATTACGATCTTTAAAGGGACAGTAATTAGTCGCTCTTCCCTGAGTGGCATTATGTAACCAATAAACCCATGCTGGTTGAAAATACCCACTGAGAGATGTTAATTAATAAGCAAACCCGTCAAGGTCAGAGGTCAAGGTTAGGCCAAGGTCAGAGGTCGGTTAGGTCAAGGTAAGGTCGAGGTCAGAGGTCAAGGTCAGGGGTGAAGGTCAGAGGTCAAGATCAGGCCAAACTTTTCCAGTACACTATTAACACTGGCTTATTTCTGTAGTTGGAAGTCGTCAATATCACATAAACTCTTCACTTCCATGGCGTATCTTTTATTCTTGCTACCTCCAGACGATTTTCTTCAGCCTTTTAATAGACTTTTCGAAGTTGAGGGGTTGGACACGTCCTTCATGAACCCCCTTCACCACCAAGCGGCTCTCTCATGTTGGTAAAACTCTCTGACAACAACAAGACTAAAATATAAACAATGTACCTCACTGAAATGGAGTGTTAATGGGCATGTTTAAACCCAGATATTCTTGGCTTTATATGTGACCTAAGTTATATGTTTAATTCCATCTACTCTCTCTCTCTCTCTTTCTCTCTCATACACACACACACACACACACACACACACACACACACGCAATTATCCTCACGCACATATTTACCAGTGCTGTTCTGTAGCTTATTATGCACATTATGTGTTTATTACAGCATCCATTTTCCTGCCCTGTGATTATGTAATATTATGGTGTGCAAATTCTGCCATTAAAAAAACACACACACACACACACACACACACACACACACACACACACACACACACACACACACACACACACACACAGCCCTCTTCTCTCATCCTACAGCTCGCCACTTTTCCATTCTTTTCTTCTATTATATATATATATATATTTTTTCATATTCCCCTTTTACTTATTTTATTTCAGACAATATTCCTGCCTATTTTCTTTGGATAAAATTCGATTATCTTTTTTCCTAATTATCTTTTTACCAAACATCTTATTTCCTCTCGTAGGGTAATTTTCTTTCGTTATCTCTGTTCTTATTTTCTCTATCTTTCTCTTATCTAAATATCTTTCTCCTCGCCATCTTCCTTCCAACCCTCTTTCCCTCAGTCATCTTTTTCTTCTAATCACCTCTCACGTAACCATCTTTCTCCTTACAATCTTCCTTCTCTCTTTCTTCCAACAACTTTTTTCCCCAGTCATCTTTCTTCCAACCATGCTTCTTCCTGTTTCACTTCTTCCTCATTACCTTCGTCGCGATCCTCTCTCTCGCAAGCATCTTCTTCCCCAACCAAGCTTCTTTTGACCCTCTCTCTCCCCATCATCTGTCTCCCCATCGCCTCATTCCTGCTCATCTTTTTTATAACACTTCTCCTACTTACACTCTTCTCTTCACCCGCAGACGGAGGATGACGCCCCTGTCTGCTCTACGGCCGGTGCTGCTGCTGCTCCTCTCTGCTGCAGGTTAGTTATTTGAGTCCATTAGTTTAGCACCTTCAAAACGATGACTTTTTTTCTTTTTTATTAGTGTGCCAAAAGAATTTATTCAGATTAACGTATATACATTCCTCGAATTGGCGGGGTTTGATACAGCCTTCATTAAACCGTTCAGTGTGCGAGAGACCTTTCTTAAACTGCGAAGGTTATTCTGAAGGGAGAAAAAATGAATCTCTGTCTATCGTCTTTCAGTCTATCTACTAAGTTGGCAAGCTAGCTATCTGTCTGCCTGTCTGTCGCAAGAAGGTTTAATACTGGATGGGGTGGCCTTAATCGAATCTCGTCCACGTCATCCCGTTCTTAGCCATCACACTGCCCTCTCTCCAACTCACACCACTCACTGATTAAAGACGGTAGCCTCAGTACTGCAATGATCGATTTTTTTTTCCTACTCAGGCTACCTACAGACGAATTTAAGATAGAAAGGTCCATTAAGGATGAGTTTTCAAAGTGTATGGGGGTTTTATATATAACTTTCAATTGCCGTTGCTATCTCCAGACGATTTTATGCAGTGTGGGAGGGATTATTTGAAGCGTCAGGAGTTCCCTATAACAGCATTCACTAACTTGCTATCTCCAGACGAGTTTATCCGGCCTATGAGAGATTCTTCAGAGTATTAGGTATACTGTATAATATAGATGTCTTACCCTATTAGAACTCTCCCTAAGCAAGTAGTGTAGCAACAGCCAGAATAAAATACAAGGAGGCGTCATCGTATTGAAGGGTTTAGCATCACACATTCGAGGTAACAACATCATCTGGAGATTGAGAACATAATCTAACAAAGTACTAGACTTAATGAAAGGTTTTAACCTCTTTATATCAAGATGTTTTTAATATTCTCTTCTTACAATCTAAAAGCGATTTAATTGATGCTGCACTATGCGATTATTAAACTGACTTTATCAGCTTTTTAAAAATTATATCTTACCCCCTCACTGAATCCTCCAGTTCAAAAATGTCTCTCCTCAACTACGCCAAATCTGTGGTGGCAGCAAGATTACAATGAAGATAACGTGCTGGCATTGAAATTGTTATATATTGTCAGCCCCACTGTACGTCTTGCTTCAACCAACTGTCATTACCAAAATACTTACACTGAAACACAATCACTGAAATTTCATCCTCGACAATTAACAAGTTTAGCAGGTGAGATTAATTCAAATATTGTGGTTATCTTGAACCATTTCAATCCAGTTACATATTTTACGATACGACAGTATCTCTTGGAACAGCCGGATAAGCCATTCACACCCTTAGGATCTTCTCACTCAAACTGTTTCACTTTTGAGAAATCCTACGCTGCTTCAGTTTGGGGACGTTCTGCCGTTGCCGGCTGTCTATATGCGATGTAGCAGCCTGTAGTGATAGGATGTTACTTCCGGCATCCTCGGCAGGTCTTACGGTTCTATCGAAACCAACCAAATTCCGGCGGGTTCTGCCTCGACCACTGGACTTGGGTTGTTGGCCTGTGCTGTATTCTGGCCACTACTTTCAGGCAGGGAGTTGCCACTGGTTGTGGAGGACTCGCGGTCCTTCCAGGCTGTTTTTCAGATCAACAGTAGGGACAGTACATTACTTTCAGCCCCATCAAGAGGTCTTCCAGTCTTTTTGAAACCTTCCAGCTACTGGCGGGTCCTACCTCGACGACTGTGTCAAGTCTTAGGTCTCTACTATGATTTCTGACCACGAGTTGTGGATAGTGGAAAAGCGGCCAGTTTAGGTGGAATGACGACCCTACCAGGCCATTTTTCACTTGTGCCATAACTCGCAAGGATACTGATTTACTCTCAGCCTCCTTGGGAGTTCTTATAATCCTTCAAGTCATATGTGGAATGATTTGACTAGCAACCAAGGAGACGCATCGTACTTCATAACTAAGGCTCGACTAGTATTAAGCAACCACAAATTAGTTTTTAATAAGCGGGAGTGGCTCAGTTCCATTAGGTGAAGATAAATAGACTAGTAACATACTGAAAAAGACACACTGGTTATATAGTAGTAGAAGTACTGTAGTAGTAGTAGCAGTAGTAGTAGTAGTAGTAGTTGCAATCCAAGGCTCAGATGAATGGGAACCCAGTGGACTGCAGGCTAAATTTGCCCTCCTTCTGCAGTTCACCTCCTTTCGTGGGACAGGTGGGAGTCGAGGGGCATTTTTTATACACCTGGATCCGCGCGGTTTTAAAGGTGCCACTACGAGAAGGCGTCCCTCTCCAGTATTCTCTTTGTTTAGTAGTACCGTCGCGTAAATTAAAAGAAAACAGGAAAAAAAAGGTTGGCGGGATATTTTCTTGTGACTCAGAGGACTTCGTAGCACCTTTTCCTCGGTGATTTATTTTGTACTGTACACCGAGGATGAGGTGGAGCGACGGGACGGAGGTATGAATATTTATGAGTTGGAGGAAGAGCAGACTAATGACAAAGGAGAAGGTGACACAGAGGCGATTTGCTTGTGGCCACCCCTTCTAGGATTAAATGTGAGTGAAGTGATGTAAATTCTATCGCTACTAGAAATATGTGAAGATAAATCAATATAGACAGAGAGACAGATAGACAGATAGACAGATGGCTAGATAGGCTGGTAGATACACATCCACAGAATAAAGTATGTAAAGGTGTAATATGCAAAATAAATCGCCAATGAAAAGGTTTTGCGAAGTCTTATGCCACCAAGTATAGGGTCGTAAACTCAACCATCGGTGTGGAAAAGGTAAATGTGTGTGTGTGTGTGTGTGTGTGTGTGTGTGTGTGTGTGTGTGTGTGTGTGTGTGTGTGTGTGTGTGTGTGTGTGTGTGTGTGTGTGTGTGTGTGTGTGCGCGCGTGCGTGCGTGCGTGCGTGCGGAGGAAAAGTGCAGGAACCCCTAAAGGTCTTGCTAAAAAAATATGCACATTATCATAATCCCATTGCAAAAAATCTCCCTATCTTCTAAAAGCCAAGACTCCATCGTTCCTGGTGGCGGGTATAAAATGTTAAGCTTAATATATACGTTAAGGCTGAAGTCTGAAGAGGCGGGGACTACATATCGCCATCTTAAGGCTGAGTATTGCTGAGAGGGGAGGACGAGAGGGGAGGACGAGAGGAGAAAGGAAGGAAGGATGGAGAAGGGAAGGGAAGGAAGGGAGGAAGGAAGGATGGATGGATGGATGGATGCTTGGATGGAAGGGAGAAGAGAAGGATATGAATAAGAGAGGGAATAAGAGCGTGAGAGAAGAAGAAAGGGTATGGAAGGAAAAAAGGGACAGAAGGAAGGAAGGAAGGAAGGAAGAAATGAATGAAGGAAGGCAGGGCGTATGGAGAGAAATGAATAAGAGAGGGAGGAAGAGGGTGAAGGAAGAAGAAAGAGGAAGAAAAGGAGGGAAGGAAGGGAATACGGAAGGAAAAGTGTAGAAGACAGGATGACGGTGAGGGAAGAAGGATGGAAATAGATGAAGACAAAGAGAGTGAAGAAGAAGGTGAGGGAGGGAGGGAGGAAAGAAGGAAGAGGGAAGGTAGGGAGTATGAAAAGAGAAAGAGAAGAAGAAAGAGGATGAGGAGGAGAGCAAGTGTGAAGAAAGCAATAAGAGAGAGAGAAGGAGAGGTGAGGAGAGGATGGACGACTTACAGGATGGAAGAAAGGATGAAAGAATGGAAGAACGAGAGGATGGAAGGAAAGAAGAGAGGATGGAAGAATGAGAGAATGGAAGAAAGAATGGATGGAAGGGAGGAAGGCTGGAAGAATGAAAGGATGGAAGGAAGAGAGGAAGCAAGGAAGGAAGAGAGGATGGAAGAATGAGAGGATAAAAGGAAGAGAGGATGGAAGAAAGGAAGAGATGATGGAAGGAAGGGGAGGATGAAAAGAAGGGTGGATGGAAGGAAGGAAGAAAGGATGGAGCGAAGAATTGAGATCTGAAGGAAGGTAAGATTAAAGTGAAAGAGGCTGGAAGGAAAACAGGATGGAGGGAATATGAGGCAGAGAGAGAATGTAGGAAGGGAGGAAGGAAAGGACCAATAAAGAAAGGAATGAGGAAATACAGAACGGAATATAGGAAGTAAGGAGGAGGAGGGGGCAGCCAGGCAGGAAGCATGGAGAGAGAGAGAGAGAGAGAGAGAGAGAGAGAGAGAGAGAGAGAGAGAGAGAGAGAGAGAGAGAGAGAGAGAGAAAGTAGAAATTGAAGAACCTGGAAATGCAAGAGGGGACAGAGGAAGGAAGGAAGGAAGGAGGAAAAGGAGGAAAGAAGGAAGGAAGGAAGGAAGGAAGGAAGGATGGATGGATGGATGGATGGATGGATGGAAGAAGGAAGGAAGGAAGGAAGGAAATGTAGTAGAGAACAGAGGAAGTAAGTAGCAACAGAGGAAGAAGGAAATGCAAGAAGGAGCAGTGGCAAGGAATGCAGGAAGGAAGAAAAGACAATGTAGGAGGGACCAAAGGAAGAAGGAAAGGGAAGTAGGAGGGACGAAGTGAATGCAGGAAGGAAGTCGGGAGGTAAAGCAGGGAGGGAAGGAGGGTAGGAAGGGAGGGAGGAATGGAGGAATAAAAAATGAAAGAGATAATGCCGAAAGGAAGGAAGGAAGGAAAGATGGGAGAGAAGGAATGCATTTCGGAAAGGAAGGAGGAAGAGATGAATATAGGAATGAAGGAGAGAATGGTGAAACGAAGGAAAGCAGATAAGGAAGGGAGGAAGCAAGAAGGAATTGCGGGAAGGAACAAAAGAGGTAAGGACGCAAGAAAGAAGTTTAGGAAGGAAAGAACGAAGGAGAGGACGTAGGAAGGAACAAAGGCAGGAAAAGATAAATAACAGCATGATGGAAGCAAGTAAGGCAGGAAGGAAAGGAAGAAGGAAGGATGGAAGGAGGAAATGAAAGAATAGAGATAAGGAGGAAAGGATGGAGTTTAAGTGAAGGACAGAGATGAATGAACGAAGAAATAAAGACAGGGAAGAAAGAACAATAGCATGACGGAAGGAGAGAAGAAAGGCAGAAAGGAAAGACAGGAAGAAAGGAGGTAAGGAGTGAGCGAAGGAAAGAGATGCAACAAGAAAGGAATGAAGACAAGGAAGGATTAATAACGACTTGATGAAAGGAAGGAAGTAGGGCAGAGAGGGAAGGTAGGGAGGGAGGAAGGAAAGGGTAGCTAGGGAGGGAGGAAGGAAAGGGTAGCGAGGGAGGGAGGAAGGAAAGGGTAGCGAGGGAGGGAGGAAGGAAAGGGTAGCTAGGGAGGGAGGAAGGAAAGGGTAGCTAGGGTGGGAGGAAGGAAAGGGTAGCTAGGGAGGGAGGAAGGAAAGGGTAGCTAGGGAGGGAGGAAGGAAAGGGTAGCGAGGGAGGGAGGCAGCGTCAAGTGTCGCTCACAGGAACTTATGAGGCGACGGTGACGTTCATTAAGACGAGCAGCCACAGTCGGGACCTGGCGGGGGGGAAGGGGAGGGAGGGAGGCGAGGAAGGACGGAAGTGGGGGGGGGAGAGGAAGGGGACAGAAGTGGGGGGAGAGGAAAGGGACGGAAGTGGGGTCGACAGGGAAGAAAGAACAGGGACGTGAGGGGGGCAAGGAATGGGAGACAGGGAGGTGTTGGGGCAAGGAAAGGGAGACAGGAAGGTGTGGGGGGCAAGGAAGGGTAGATAGGGAAGTGTGGGGGGCCAGGATGTGGGGCAGAGAGGTGAGAGGCAAGGATGAGTGGGGGGGGGAGCAGAGACGTGAGGGGGCGAGAAATGGGAACGATGACTTGGGGGGAGGGGGTGCTGGGGAGTGGTGGGAGGCTGGCAGGGTAACAGGGAAGCCAACTGGCGGGAAACAGGGTCACACGGTCTCACACCCACCACAATATATGAAAATTGAATGAGAACATTGGCTATCCCTTGCCTGCGTTAGAGAATCTCAAGCTGAAAGTATCTGTGACAATGTTGGTGAGTCTCCCCTTGAATCAGCCAATACTGCAATGCTTATTCTCAAGGATGCTGTATTTTCCTAAGGAGGTCTGGAAACTAGTGTGTATTTTTAGAATATTTAATGACCACCTTGACTTAAATTCCGGTTAAAAAACAAACTTGATTATGAATTTCTTTTGCTTAACTCTCTTTGAGAGAGTAGAAGTTTGTAGGATTGATCCTCAGTTTTTGATTACACACACACAAAAAAAGAAAAACTATATATATATATATATATATATATATATATATATATATATATATATATGCACTGCGTATATTTCAATCTCTCTTACCAACAGTGGCTGTCAGAAGCGAGATGGGAGAATCTTTACCCCTGAATTAATACTTCTACTGTACTCTAAAAGGCCGGTTCACACGAGCTGAATCGCGGCCGTTTTTTTCGCCGATTTGCGGGGAAAAAATGGCGGTTTTGGGCCTTTCTCCCGGAAAGATGTTGACAGGTACGGGGACTGCAGAGGCAGGAACGCGGCAACAGTGTTTACAAAGATGGACCACCGTACTCGTAGTAGGTGTGCAGCTCTGGCACTTTTCCAACTTCAAGATGAGCCCTCACGGTCGCGATTTAGCTCCTGTGAATAGGCCTTTACTGCCACTCAGCTTTCCAGTGGCTTCAGGGACCGTATGCATAAATTTTCTTAAACATAAAATCATGTACAAGACTCCTTTACCTTCAACTCATTACCTTTAACTCATACTTAAATAATCATACTTTTATATCAGATACACCCACACTGGAATGAACGTTAAAGTGAGATTAGTTGTGGTAGTAGTGTAAACAACATGTCGTATTCGTCTTCGTTCCCACAGCTTTGCCTTGTTCGGTGCTTCCATTTAAATCGGCCCGGCTTCTTTATCCCGATTCCGGCAAAAAAAACCCGACATGTCGGTCTCCCCATACCGGCGAAAAAAGCGGCCGGAATTTCTACCGGGAAGCGAATCCGGCAAAAAACGACCGCGATTTTGCTCGTGTGAACCGGCCTAACGCCTGCTGGTCTGGTGGTAGAGGTACTGGGTGGGAAAGGGTTGTCTTATAGTTATTTCCTTGACGCTGCAGTGAGTGGCTTGGTGGGTGTTCCTACTGTCCAACACATAATTCTACTGTATCATCTGTCCCTCACCACAGTCTTGAGGAGTAAAATTATAATGATGGCGATATCTTCTTTTTCCGCAGACGTGGCAGTGAGAAGCAGTGTGGCAGTGTCGCTACCCTCGTCTCAGCTGCTGTCGGGAATAAGTAAGAGGCTGGAGTTCGTGAGTGTGTCAGAGTCCCACTACGACCACACTCACCACACCCACCACCACCACGAGGATGCACCCGACCCCCACCTGGCCCCCACCAACGCAAGCAGGGAGGTGTTTCTGGGCGCTACGGCAACACTGGACTGTACCGTGTATGACCTCACTAACCAGAGTGTAAGTGTAATCTACCCCAGTTGCTCTGCCATGACCAAGATCCCAAACCCTTTTATCTGTTCTATTTATGCCACCAGGATCCGTATTCTCGTCTGGTAAGGAAGCTCCCTAACCCCTTTTCCTATGCGATTTATTTTCCTTTTAACACCTTACTTTCCTCTCCTGTGTTACATAAATCCTTCCAATATTACCATACTCACCATAAATAACATACAGATTAGTATTAGCTTGTCGTCTCCAAAAATAAATCGCCAAGGAAGAAGTGCTACGGAGCTTCCTGAACCGATGAGAAGACGAACCCGGGACACACCGCAGCCCCATCAGCTCAACGAGGGAGGTGTTATTCGGAGCTACCGTAAGTCCCTGACCCCTTGCAGCTCAGGTCAGGGCAGAAGCAATGCAGTGCGGGGGTAGGCTATCTCTGTTTACTACCAGCCTATCTCTCTCTCTCTCTCTCTCTCTCTCTCTCTCTCTCTCTCTCTCACACACACACACACACACACACACACACACACACACACAGTTACAAGTCGTGTCATGGGCGTTCGCAGCTGTTATCATCTTTTCCACACACACACACACACACACACACACACAGTTTTCTCTCTCTCTCTCTCTCTCTCTCTCTCTCTCTCTCTCTCTCTCTCTCTCTCTCTCGCCGGTGTCACGACTGATACTCACAGACGGATTAATTTTGTACCAAGGTCGTATCCCAATTTCCTGAGAGAGAGAGAGAGAGAGAGAGAGGCGAGGGAAGTATTCATGAAGGATCTTAACCGATATTTACCATGAGGGGATCAGCAGCAGAGGAATATTCTTGCCAGTATTTTCCTTTGTCGTATTTTAAGCGATGGTGAAGATTTGGCGCGTGTGATAGAGCCCGTTTATAAATCTTTATCTATTTTGCATCTATCTATATTTGCATCTATGTATTTTTGCAACTATTTATATTTGCATCTATCTATATTTGCATCTATTTATTTATGCATCTATCTATATAACGGTATGATTTATATGGAGAGAGAAATAATCCCTTACTGAGAGCCGGCAGAAATTGTTAAAGAAATAAAGACAGAGAGAAAGAAAGACACAAAGACAGAAGAAAGAAAAAAAGAAAGAAAGAACTGACCAAAAGGAAGTCAAATTCTACAAAGTTAAATTCTGTAAAGTCAAATTCTATACAGCCAAAACCTAAAAAGCTAAATTCTATCAAGTCAATTTCTACACAGCCAAATTCTACACAGCCAAATTCTACACAGCCAAATTCTACACATCCAAATTCTATACAGCCAAATTCTACACAGCCAAATTCTACACAGCTAAATTCTACACAGCCAAATTCTATACAGCCAAATTCTATACAGCTAAATTCTACACAGCCAAATTCTACACAGCCAAATTCTATACAGCCAAATTCTATACAGCTAAATTCTACACAGCCAAATTCTATACAGCCAAATTCTATACAGCCAAATTCTACACAGCCAAATTCTACACAGCCAAATTCTACACAGCCAAATTCTATACAGCTAAATTCTACACAGCCAAATTCTATACAGCCAAATCCATAAAAGCTAAATTCTACACAGCCAAATTCTATACAGCCAAATTCTACACAGCCAAATTCTATACAGCCAAATTCTATACAGCCAAATTCTACACAGCCAAATTCTACACAGCCAAATCCATAAAAGCTAAATTCTATACAGCCAAATTCTATACAGCCAAATCCATAAAAGCTAAATTCTATACAGCCAAATTCTATACAGCCAAATCCATAAAAGCTAAATTCTATACAGTCAAATTCAATAAAGCTAGCTACTATAAAGTCAAATTCAAGTCCCGATAATTCCAACATGCTGGGACACATTGCATTTACAAGAGTGGGGCAGAGAGACAGTGGTAAGAAGGGCCTGGGGTGTGAGACAGGGTAAGGTGCGTGTGTAGGCGTGTGTGTAGTGAAGAAGACGGGAGGGATGCGTGTGTAGGTGTGTGTAGGGAAGGAGAGGGGAAGCGATGTGTGTGTAGTGAAGAAGACGGGAGGGATGCGTGTGTAGGTGTGTGTAGGGAAGGAGAGGGGAAGCGATGTGTGTGTAGTGAAGAAGAGGGGAATGGGTGCATGTGTAGCTGTGTGTAAAGAGGGGAAGGGGTGCGAGTATGTGTGTGTAGTGAGGGGAAGGGGTGCGTGTGTAGGTGTGTGTAATGAGGGGAAGGGGTGAATGTGTAGGTGTGTTGTGAAGGAGAGGGGAAGGGGTGCGTGTGTAGGTGTATGCAGGGAAGGAAAGGGGAAGGGATGTATGTGTAGTGAAGAAGAGGGGAAAGGGTGCGTGTGTTGGTGTGTGTAGTGAAGGAGAGGGGAAGGGGTGGGTTTGTAGGTGTGTGTGTGTGTGTGTGTGTAGTGAGGGGAAGGAGTGCGTGTGTAGGTGTCTGTGTGTGTAGTGAAGGGGAGGGGAAGGTGTGTGTGTGTGTGTGTGTGTGTGTGTGTGTGTGTAGTGAAGGAGAGGGGAAGGTGTGTGTAGTGAGGAGAAGGGGTGAGTGTGTAGCTGTGTATAGAGAAGGAGAGGGGAATGGAATGCAGGAGATGAGAGTTGTAATGGAAGCAGCAGAGACCAGAAGGAGGGCATATAGGAAGCGATTAGATGACAGAGAGGTGAGGTGGCGTGAATGGAGGGTGAGAGAATTACTATGTTCACTTTAATTATACTCTCTTTTAAATATAACTTGGCCTAAAATTGCCATCTCTCTATCTTTAGTGAGAAGTAATAACAATAGTCAAACAGCAGAATACTAGTCACGAAGAAGTGCTGCTAATCACAAAGAAGTGCTGTGGGGAGGATACAGAAGCGACTGTCTTCTACAACTACTTCTACAAACACAACACAGCCTAAAAAGTCATCTCCCAATCTTCACTGCCGAATTCTAGTGATGGATAAACAGTAGAATATGATGTTAGTCACGAAGAAGTGCTGTTGAGAGGTGAAAAAATACGTTAGCAGGATCTAAAGCTGTCCCAACCGTGTGAAAGTTAATGGCACTAGTTATGTGTTTTCTTTTGTCTGGAATGGACAACTTTTTACGCGCTTTCAAAATGTCGTTCTTTCCATTTATTATTCTGACATTACCTTATATTTATTTATTTATGTATGTATTTATTTATTTATTGCGTATTATTAACATTCAGGGCAGTGAAATGGCGGGGGACAGGGCGACATGGAGGCGATTTGTTTGTGGCCACCCCTTACGGGATTAAGGCCATTCGGGCTCCTATGACTCACGCAGCTGACTAAAATGATTTGGCGCTGGATGAAATATAATGCCAAAAAATGAGCAAGTATGAGAGACTTAATGGTAAAAGTTAACACTCTCAGGTAACTATGACTCGCTGTCAACTGAGCATTATTGTCCAGCGTTATATGGAACCAAGGGAGAAGCGACTACGATGAATTAATTACTGAGGAGGGCAGACAAGGAACGATAAAATAGCAAGGGGGAGTGAAGACGAGTTAGGAAAGAATGGCCGCCGCCGAGGGAAAACAGGAAGAGGAATGACTAAACAGCAAGGGTAGTGAGGAGAAAGGAAGAGGAATGATTAGACAGCAAGGGAGGTGAGGAGACAGGAAGAGGAATGATTAGACGGCAAGGGAGGTGAGGAGACAGGAAGAGGAATGATTAGACGGCAAGGGAGGTGAGGAGACAGGAAGAGGAATGATTAGACAGCAAGGGTAGTGAGGAGACAGGAAGAGGAATGATTAGACAGCAAGGGTAGTGAGGAGACAGGAAGAGGAATGATTAGACGGCAAGGGAGGTGAGGAGACAGGAAGAGGAATGATTAGACGGCAAAGGTAGTGAGGAGACAGGAAGAGGAATGATTAGACGGCAAGGGTAGTAAGGAGACAGGAAGGTACCGAAAGACTGAAGGGTGAGAAACGCAGCATATACAGGCAGATAAATAGACAGACTGACAGACAGCTAGATAGACACATAAGGATAGATATTAACTCTCGGGCTCCTGTTACTTCCCCTCAGTTAGATACACACTCGTCACTAGGGAAGATGGGGGAATGAAAGAATTAAAACTGCGAGGAGAAAAACATATAAGTCCGAGAAATATTTAGGGGACAAAGACGGACAAAATATTACTTGGTACTTAAAACACCCTCTTTAATAATGCTAAGTGGTACCTCATCCTTATATAGAGCCTTCACCCGCTCACACCTCAGAAAGCCAGGCCAGACGACAAATGCTGCGGAAGGTAATGTTAAGAGTGTCAGGCAGTTCTCCATGAACCCTCTTGTGGGCGCCCGAGGGAAAGGTGGCCAGTGTTGGGAATAATTCTAATATCTTCAGTTCGGCAACGTCATTCTTCTTCCTACTTTGTTATTATTTATTTATATGAGACGCGGTGTGAATGGTGAAAGGGTTGAAGTCACAATGCCGCTTAAAAGCCCTAAGCGATGGAGTGGATGAAAAAATTGGGATGGAAGGAGATCAGTGGGTGTGGTGGGCGTACAGGAGTGGGTGGGGTGGGCGAAGAGTGGGTCGGGAGTGTAGAGAGCAGTGGGAGGGGTGGGTGGAGTGGAGGAGGTTCGCTGGAGTTTACTGCTCACAGACTGCAACTAAGGGGCGAGTGAGGCTGGTCAACCTCGCCTTAAATGTCTAGAGTGAGCAGCCTATCCCCGGGTCCCTACGGTCTTGATGGAGACAAAAAGAAAAACAAAAATTAGAAGATGGATGGATGGATGGATGGATGGATGGATGGATGAATGAAGAGACATGGGCAAAGCAAGTGTGCGTGGTGAAGACATAAATCAACCCTATCTCCCCTAACAAGAGGAAAACAGCAAGAAAAGAAGAGCAAAACAGGAAGGAAGGAAGAGGAAGGAAAGCAGAGGAAAACAGCAGGGAAAGCAGAGGAAAACAGCAGGGAAAGCAGAGGAAAACAGCAGGGAAAGCAGAGGAAAACAGCAGGGAAAGCAGAGGAAAACAGCAGGGAAAGCAGAGGAAAACAGCAGGGAAAGCAGAGGAAAACAGCAGGGAAAGCAGAGGAAAACAGCAGGGAAAGCAGAGGAAAACAGCAGGGAAAGCAGAGGAAAACAGCAGGGAAAGCAGAGGAAGACAGCATGTAAAAAGGAGAAAAGGGTCAAGAACAACGACGAAAGACAGCCAGGAAAATGGCAAAGAAAAAACACGACAAAAATAATAATAAACTTCAGCAACAAGGGAATAAAAACTCACTACTTCCATATACCTGGCCATCAAGCGACGCAGGTAAAATGGGTCGTTGTGGCGAAGGGGTTAATTTAAAAAAGGATAATTACTGCACAGGATGATGTACAAAATTAGGCGGATATGACACCAATTAACCTGGGAAATAAGGTAACATTCTAATTAGCTATGGCTATTCCGTAACACCTGTATACTGGCGACTTATTTTGGACACTACACCTCAGTATCTTCGAGTATAAGGCGATATTCTAATTCGTTTTGGAGATTCCGTAAAACCTTTCTCATAGCGATTCATTCCGCACGTTATATCTAAGTATCTTGTGTGTTACTGATATAAACATTGTCCATATTTAAACGGTGTAAATATTATACTGGAGAAAGGTAATATGTAATAAGAATAAATCGGTCAGGAAGATGCACTACGAAGTCTCCCATGTCACCTACATTACGTGCCATCAGATCATACTGAAGACTCCTGTAATGGTTTTTCTTAGTAAAATAAATCTGGGTTAAGACAGAGCAATGATCAAAGGTTTGTGAATCAGGGGAATTCTAAACTCTTCTTTCTTTTATCATCATCATCATCATCATCTTCACCATCACCATCATCATCATCATCATCATCATCATCACCATCATCATCATCACCATCATCATCATCATCGTTATCATCATCATCATCATCATCCGGACCTCCTTTCCCACCCTAAGGAAGGGTAATAATAATAATAATAATAATAATAATAAAAATACTGCTACTACTACTGCGACAAATAACAATACTTATCATCATCATCATCATCATCATCATCATCATCATCATCACCATCATCACTTGCTTTACGACACACTTGTTGTTCAGTAACCACAGTGTCTCTGGCCTTGGCCACTGGCAAACAACCGCCCCTGCTGGCCCGTCCTGCTCTGTGAACCGATGTTCCCTTGACGGTAGACTACCCCTCACCCAGCAAGGTGCGGGGAAGAGAGTGGAGGTTTAGTTCTTGGATGGATATTGCATTTGCGTCCTTATAATAAATGGCCTCCATGTCACCCTGTCCCTCTGCCATTTCATTGCCCTGCTCCCAGATCACACAGCCTTCTGCAGTTAAACTTGCTAGTTCATAGTGCTGTGTTCTGTCGGTGTCATATTCTGTGTTTATGTGCTTGTGTCTGCCTCCTTCTTCTGTTATGTTCTTTATGTGCTGTGTTCTGCCAGTCTGTGCTTGTGTCTGCCTCCTTCTTCTGTTATGTTCTTTATGTGCTGTGTTCTGCCACTCTGTGCTTGTGTCTGCCAACCTTCTTCAGTTATCCTCTGTTATGTTCTTCTCTTGACTCAGTGCTTAGCCAGTTTTTTAACTCATGGCTGGTGCTCTGTTCAGTTAAGGCAGCTCCCTAACACCTCTTCCCAAGGAATTTATTTTTATTTATTTTTTTAATAACAGAACAGAGGAATGAAAAACGAATAAAAAAAAAAAATCCATCCACCAGATTACTGGTGTCCTCCATTCATAAAATATCTGTAACAGTTGGACCTGAACAGTTGTGGGTTGAAGTTTGGAGGGAAACAACTCTGGGGAAGCGAGTTCCAGAGAGATGCAGTTCGGGGAATGAAAGAATTCTGATAGGCAGAAGTTGTGCAATATGGCTGAGTGACATTCCAGTCATGAGTGCTACCAGATGCTTATT
>NW_027643733.1:7500-62031 GCF_032717465.1 Coenobita brevimanus | reverse complement strand
CTCTCTTTCTCCCTCTCTCCTCTCCCCCTCTGTCGTCCTTACCTTTCTCTCTGTTGGTCCCATTTCCGTCTTCCTCCCTTCTCCCTATTTCACTTCCCTTCTCATCCCCTTACTGATCTGTCGCCTCCAAAGATACGAACTACAGATTACGTACAAATTAAAAAATAAATAAATAAATTGTGTATGGCCATGAAGAAAGCGTAAATCACTTGAAATATTAAAAAAAAATAAATACTCCACACGCCAAACTACAAGAGATGTTGAAACGTGTTTATATAGAATTAAATACTGACTGGATGTTTAGCGACCTTCAAATGGAGCCCAGAATGATCTTAGGATAATTGTAAGTCTCATATGTTTTCTTCTCTCTCTCTCTCTCTCTCTCTCTCTCTCTCTCCTTCCAGTACCGGTAAATGATATAAGTTTGGTAAAGACATCATTATGAGAGGTGATCACACCCACTGACTCTTCCTACCAGCCCTGAAATACTTCTTTTCATGATTATTTAAATTTTACGATGAAGAAAATGCTATTAAACATATCCCACAAAAACATAACACTTTGCTGTTCACGCTGTTTATTTTTTTACAGCATCTTTTTGTCTGTTTGTCGTTGCAAAGACATGAAAGTTGATGTTGCTTGAGAGAGAGAGAGAGAGAGAGAGAGAGGTTAAATAAGAACACGTGGAGACGTGGTAGGCCGACACACACGCAGCTGCAAAGAGAGAGAGAGAGAGAGAGAAAGAGAGAGAGCCAGCTGGCCTAGACTCAGGAGCGTCAGTCCTGCCGCGACGGACAGAGGGTGTAGGTGTGGGTACCAGCTGCGGACGTGGACGTAGCAACACTGATCATCCAGGGGTGACTAAAACAAAGTGGAAAAGTGGCGAGCCAAAGTGACTGGAAGCTGAGAATAATCGTCAGGTGAGGGCGAGAATAAGGCACAGAAGAGGTTGGCATGCACGACTCTGAGAAAAGTTGGCGAGTGAAACAGGACTGAAATTATGAGACAAATGATGAGCGCAGTTAATCCTGAGACAAGTGATGAGCGCAGTTAATTCTGAGACAAATGATGAGCGCAGTTAATGAGAAACATTGAATGCAGTTAATTTTGAGACAAATAATGAGCGCAGTTAACAGAGACAAATGATGAGCGCACTTAATTATGAGACAAACGATAAGCGCAGTTAATTCTGATCGGATAAAAACTTGTTGGGGAAAGACAGACTTTGAGACAGAAGTGGTGAGGCAACAGAGCTGAGGAATATCGCGCGAGGGTTGCCAGGATTAGGTGTCATAATTATAAGCTCTTAATGACAAAAAGGTCACCTAAACCACCACAGCTCTACCTAAAGCTGACAAAAGCCTTCTGAAAGGAAATACGGATGTGATGAGCGTAAATAATTCAGTCTGGGGAAGTTGGGCGGGGGAGGAATGAATAAATGAAAACTGGTGAGGGTAATTTATTTTAAGCTAAGGAGAGCTACTCGAGGACGAGTGAATAAGATGCAGTAGTAAGCACAGGTGATTACTTCTCGCAATTATCCAGCCTCAGGTGAGAAAATCGCCATGTGTTAGAAAGGCCTACATACGTCTGTGCAAATTATTACCTCAAAGTTCATTAAAAGTTTGCCTTCCTAGCACCAACCGACTATACACTAGAATTAAAACACCAAACAAACATATTAAACTATTGTGTTCTAACTTTAGTGATTATTAGAGATCGATGTAAATATTTAGCTTCCTCAGAGTGACATAAGAACACTTTTTTTTTCTGAATTACTACCAAGTTTAAAATACATTCCTCTAAGTATTCATTTTTTCATCTTTTTACTTTTTCTATTAATCCCTTGACTTCAATGGTGTTTTTCATTTTATTCTTGCTCTCTTCTCAAGTTTCTTTAGCCTTGGGGAGACGTCTTGAAAAGGAGAGACAGATAGACTCTTCCTTTACTCATTCACCGTAAGAGGTCTGCCAAGAACTAAATAAAATCGTCTGGAGGCAGCAAGAATTAACCAAGAAAATAAGATCATTGGACTGATTAGGTTAAGTCCTCAGTAAATTAAATATAAAAAACCCTATTAAACTTTCAGGATTATCTATGAAGTTACGTTGCCAATTTTCCTCCGTTTACAACATCAGTTAATTAAAAAGTTGTGATACTACAGAGCTCATCCCTTACCTATTATGAGAACCACCTGTAATTAGCCAGCAGGATCGCACACATGCATTAATATACTAAACATTAAGTCTTTGGTATTTGGAGCTATGGGGATTCTAGTCCTTTCAATCACATGACATTTTTCCTGTTCTTGTTATCATCATTCGTGTATATTCAGCTCTGGGGCGATTTTTCGAACCTGAGGAGTTAAATATAGTCTTCATTAACCCCTTCACTGCAACAGGTCTGTCTTAAGCTGAAAAAATCGTCTGGTGGCAGTATAAATAAACCAAGAAATCCCCCATCACACTGAGGAGCTTAAACTAACAGGTAATGAGGCGGACAAAACCCTATCATTCTCTTAAGTTTTCCGTGCCTGTAATTTATGCACTATCGCCTGACTGTTCCAAAGCATTGTCTGTTTGTTTCTGTGTTACTTAGAGGACTATGAAGAGCTTAACTTTCTCAAAATAGCTACAGGTCTGGGCATAATTTACTGCATCATTCGCATCCCTGAAACTGACTGCAGCATCACACAACTGCTTGAACGTATTGTCTGCTAATTTTTGTGACATTTAGAGAGTCAAGACAAGTTCAACCTTCTCAAAAATAAAAAATATATATATGAATAAAAACTGGTAGGTCAGCGTTATATATTAGTTTAGGGTAACTTTTAAAAACAAAGTCCATTATAAATTACATAAGATTTGCTTACTGAAAATCCATTGCTAGTTACAAGGCTGATCTGTCAGTTGGCACGACTTTTCAGTAATTCTTCTATGGAAAAAAATGCGATATTATGGAATCCCAAATCCAGAATCACAAACAAACTTACGATCAATTCCCTGTCGTAACTATATTTTCGTAGCAGGGACAAGAAAAGGAAAGAACAAATTTCCCTTGTAGCTCCTAGAGAGAGAGAGAGAGAGAGAGAGAGAGAGAGAAAGTCCTGGAAACGTGGGGAAAATTATCGTAACTTTTTATATATATATATATATTTTTTATAACGAACAAGGAAACGGTAGTATAGAATTTCCCATTTCTCTAGTTCTTCCTGCAAAAAAAAGAATCTAAATTACGACAGGGAATTAATCGTAAATAATATCCACAAATCCCACCCAAACTTTTAATACGGATTGTCTGTAGTGATATGCTAGATATAAACATAATTTCCAGCAATATTTACCTACTGGAAACAATTGCCATGAAGTATTAATGTATCAAGTATTATCATGAAATTCAGCGGTTCATGATGAATTATGTCTCCTTTTATTACAGATGTCGTAATATGCAAAACACAATCTTCTGCATCATTTCCGTGTTTTGTAATAACTGCATTACCGTATCAAGTACACACACCAATCTTTCTTTCTCTGCTAACTTTTGCGGCATTTTTAAGCATCATGACTTTAGCTTTCTCAGATTTGTGATGGGGCAGAGACAGACGTAATTCTCTGCATCATTTTCCCCGTCAAGTTATTACAGCATTGCTCAGATCCACCAATGTATTGCCCGCTATTCATTACCAAGTTAAAAAAATGAACCAACCTTTTCTTCTACTAACTTTTGCGACATTTTAAACAGATCATGATTTTAGCTTTCACAAACTGGTTCCTTTCTTTAAGTTACTACAGCACTGCACAGACCCACTAACGTATTCCCCGTTAGTTATTACATAGTTTATTGACAGCCTTAGATTTCTCGAATAAACTTACGGTGGGATAAATGCAAAGAATATTTTCGGTATTATCCCAGTTTGAAGTTATTATAGACACAAATGCAGCAAAATATATCCTGCGACTTTGTGTGTGTGTGTGTGTGTGTGTGTGTGTGTGTGTGTGTGTGTGTGTGTGTGTGAGAGAGAGAGAGAGAGAGAGAGAGAGAGAGAGAGAGAGAGAGAGAATCCTTTCCCCCTCGCAAGGACACAAGGACTACCAACCCCCAAGCGTCTGAATCAAGCCCTTGTTAATAATAATAATAATAATAATAATAATAATAATATAAATAATCACAGTATCAAACAAATAGAATTACATTATTTTCCATTAACTTTTTGTGACATTAAAAGTCCAATTTGACAAGCTTAACCCTCTCAAAATAACTAACTGAGATGTGGTATACGCGAAACCTAATTATTTAAAAAAATCTCGCGTTTGGAAATAATCGCAACATCGCTCAGCTGCAACAATGCATTTCACGCTACCCTTCATGATATTAGAGTGGCGTGCTGTGATGAGAGTGTATTTACAGTGCCAGCGGGAGAGTGTGGGGTGGTGTGGGAAGACAGAGAAGTGTGGTGTGGTGTGGTGTGGTGTGGTGTGGTGTGGTGTGGTGGTGTGAGAAGAGAGAAGGATGGTGTGGTGTGGTGTGGTGTGGTGTGGTGGTGTGAGAAGAGAGAAGGATGGTGTGGTGTGGTGCGGTGTGGTACATTTCAGTGACATGGCAGTGATTGATGTAACGTGAAACTGTTGTTTCCGCAATTAACAGAATTGTGGTGTGGTGGTGTGTGTGGTTTGATGTCATAATGGTTTTGGTGTAGTGTGGAAGTGGTAAATGAGCTGCTGATGTGGTGGTGGTGGTATGGTAGTTGTCGTTTTAGCGTGGAGATGGTGTTGTGTTGTGTGGCATCATGGTGTGGTGTGGTGTAGTATGATAAATGTGTTGCTGATGTGGTGCCGTGTGGTGTGGTGCTGTGTGGTATCGTGGTGTGATGGTACTGTGGTGCTGTGTGGTATGGTGTGGTGGTGGTCTGGTGGTAGTTGTGGTATTAATGTGAAGTGATGGTAGTGAACGTGATGCTGGTGTGGTGTGTTCTTGTATTAGTGTCGTGTGGCATATACCAGTGACACGAGACAGGCTGGTATTACGCTAACTTGTTATAACAGTAGGTTCTGTATGATTTTGTTGAGGTGTAATTATTATTGTTACTTTATTATTTATTTATTATTATTATTATTATTATTATTATTATTATTATAGTATTTACTGTTGTTATTGTTGCTGTTCCTGTCCTTGTTGTACTTATATCATCGCCATCATCATTATAGCCACAAGTCAAAAACCCAAATGATTATACCACAGGGCGAAAAAACAAACGACTCCAGCCAGGAAGAAATTCAGAAACAAAATAAACGACAAGTAAGAACAACAAAAGTTAACGGAAACACTTATTGTCATCTGAGATGCTGAATCATGAATTGCTGAATATTTTTAGGGACAGCGCTGAATAACCCACAATAAAATGGGACGATGCACGTAGACAACAAAGCAGGCTGTAATTACGAAAGAAAAATGGAATTGTTGATCCAATAGCACGCCTGGGAAGCAACCACTGATGATGAGTCCATTGCATTATCAAGTGACGCTCGGTTAAGGTGATGGATGACGGAGTATTATGTGCGTGAGGTGCGTCGGACAAGTGAAAAAGAATACCTTAATATTTTCGGCAGGAGAGAGTAGAAAAGGGGAGGTGTGCAAGCGAAAGACAGTCTCGTTTGGTGCCCCAGTCTACAAAGAAGAGTAAAGATGGCAATATATTGTGGATGAGGTGAAGAAACCCCCTCCCTTTATGCCAACACAGATTAAGAGTGAGAGAGTGAGAAAGGAAAGTGTGTGGAAGAAAGACGACCTCGCTTGGTGTCCACAGTGCGTGGAGATGGCTAATTTGGTGGGTGAGTAGGATAATACTTTGGCTGGTGCCTAGACGGAAGAGGGAATGGAAGTAAGGTGTGTGAAAGAAAGACAGCCTCATCTGGTGATCCCCCATAGTTTATCAGAAAGTGTAAGGGGGAAATGGGTGTGGTGGTGTGTGTAGGACAAGTATTACATCGCCCGTTGTCCCCGTACACTGAGGGTGTGTGTGTGAGGCGTGTAGGACGAAACAGGAAGAACAAGGACCTGGAGAGAGATGTTTAGGATGAGAAAAATATGCTTCAACCTACACGTCTGAGAGCAGGAGCGGAACAGGGAGTAAAGTGGATGTGGAAGGAAAGATAGAGACAGACAAACACTTTCCGCATACTGAACCTGCTAGCATAATTAACTGAGCATATCACGGCACTGAAACAAGGCATAAAAAGACTACCTCGTTAGATGTCCTAGTGGTCTGAGAACAGGAGTGGAGAAATAAGTGTGGTGGGCAAGTAGGATGCGGAACACTGACTTACCTGATGCCCCAAGAGTGTGAAATCAAGAGAGGAGAGGAACGCATTTAAGACAGGAAAATATACCTCCCCTCCTGCACTAACAATCTACAATCAGGAAAGCAGAAGGCAATCAATATAGTGGTGTATACGAAAAGAAAGACTAACCCACTTCATGTCCCCCTCGGTCTGGAAGCGAAGGATTGAATACCCAGGTTTTTACGTCAAGAAAAATATACTTCTCCTGGTGTGCCTTCAGTCTGAGAGCCGGGAGAATGGAGGCGGAGGCTTTGAAGACAATTAAACTATGCCCTCTGGTTCTCCAACAGTTTGAAAGCGAGAGAATGGAGAGGGCAGGTTTGTTTGATGTGTAGGGCATGACACGGTACCTCGCCAAGTGTCCTAAGAGTGTGAGGGAAAAAAAGAAAAATGGGAAGGGAGGTTTTTGCGACAAGAAAACTATCTCCTCTGGTGTTAAGACAGTTTGAAAACTGGGGTGAGGAAAGCTGTCAGTGCGATAGCAAGCAAGACAAGACATACATCACCAACTAAACAGTGTGAAAACAGGAGTGAAGAAGCCAGAAAACTGTCTCTTCTGGTGCCTCAACAGTGTGAAAACAGGAGTGGAGAGAGCTATCGGTGTGGTGGCGTGTAGGACAAAACAGAATACCTCACCAACTGTCCCAACACCGCGAAAACAGGAGTGGAGAAGGCTGTGGGCGTCGTGTGTGTGCGTGGACAGGATGGTAGAGCGCGGGAGTGGGACAGCAGACGGCAGAGTTAACACCAGCTCAGGTCAGTGCTCGCCCTCTCACCTTTCCTCCATAACAGGGGAGCCGTTTTTAGCAACTTCTAGGTGAGACTCAGGTGCATCTGGAGATTCATAACACATCTTCCTAAGCGAATTATTCTGTCCACAGTATATCAGTATCGTCTTACAGGTTATTAATGCAAACTATGTCGATGTTAGAAAGACTGAAATAACATAGAATAATGGGATGTCTTATGCAAAATAGATCGCCATGGAAGAGGTGCTACGAAGTCTTCCACGTCTGTTAGAATACGGCCGTAAGTTGCGCATAAAATTACTTCTTTTAAATCAACCTTCACCCATACAGCTAACAAACACTTCTCAACCACACCAGTAGCCACACACATACATTTTTTTTTTTTTTTTTGCTTAAGTTACGTGTAAGGAGGATGGTGCACGGCAGGAGGGCACTTCAGCCTGCAGTCCACTGGGTTCATGTTCAGATGAGCTTTGGGTTGCAGCTACTACTACTACACTACTACTACTACCATCACCACCACCACCACCACCACTACGACTACTGCTACCACCAAAACTACCACTACTACTACTTCTACTACCACCACTACCAATACCACTACACTACTACTATTACTACTAAAACATCTAAGTTTCCTATCTGATTGCCAATTTAAACATTAATTTTCATATTATACAGCAGCTAAACACATGACACCCAAACTGGAGTGAATACTGAAATTAATTAAATAAATAAATAAATAAATAAATAAACACAGAAATATATGGCCAAACAAAACGATATATTATAATTTTTAATGGCTTGGGAGACTTGCTTATTTTTAAAACTGGTTCAGAGACTTTATAAATACTTCTCCACAACACGGCGGTGCAACATGTCCCTATATAAGGCATGCAATTGACTCCTGCTTGCAGTGTGTGTGCGTCCGGCAATATTCCTCAATTGAAAATATCTTCTGACGCACGGTTGGGGAAAATTTAGGTTTTCAACTGGCTAGAATTTCTATATATTCTGTTCTGCAATATTTATCATACATATCTTCCAGTCAGACGCAGGCTTGGGTAAAAAATATATATGCAATTGACTAACGCCTGCAGTATGTGTGATATGGATCAATTTTCAAAGTCCGGTCACAAAAACTGAACCAACTCGAGCTTACGAATGTGTGTGTGTGTGTGTGTGTGTGTGTGTGTGTGTGTGTGTGTGTGTGTGTGTGTGTGTGTGTGTGTGTGTGTGTGTGTGTGTGTGTGTGTGTGTGTGTGTGTGTGTGTGTGTGTGTGTGTGCGTGCGCGCGCTGCATCAATCAGCCAAAAATTATCGTCTACATCGACACATGCTTAGGAAAAACTTAGGTATGCAACTCTCTGCAACTTGAAATTCTGCTAGATAGTAAAAATGTATCTTTGATGCTATCTTAACGATTCTTATCAATAAGAAAGATCTCTGGCAATGAAGGGGTGAATGTAGCCTGCCTCTGTCTCCCCCATCATCAGGATAACGAAAATAAAACAGAAAAGACGAGATAACAAAAAATGGCATGCAATCTACTCCAATTTGCAATCCGTCTGTGTTTTGTTGCTATCACTCCTCATATCAAAAATTATCTTCAACTCTGACTCACAGAAAAATATCTTGCATGAGGCCGACAGGAAGTGTGCAAATAAATCCTCTAGTGTGAGATATTTTTAGGAATGAATTAGTATCAAGTGGCTGGGCGTCCATTTACTGTGTTCTGCATTATTCATTCGAGCAAATGTTCACTTTTACTTAGAGAGAGAGAGAGAGAGAGAGAGAGAGAGAGAGAGAGAACGGCATGATTTAACACAAGGATAGAAGTAAATTATGCACGTAATTATAATCTGAAAAATTAATTCCAATTTTCCATTCATGTTTTCTGTTCTACTTATTAGCAAGTAAATGAAGTGAAAAAAAAATGTATACCGTAATGAACACTGCGGAAAAATAGGGTCTTTTATCATCAGGTATACTGCAAACTCTTTCTGATATTTTTTATGCCTAGTATGTTAAAAAAAACTAATAAGAAAAAGACGATGTTTTAGTAGGAAGTATAATTAGTATGATAAATAAAACACTGAACCACATTTAATTACGCCAAAAATCCATTAAATCTGTTAATAAGAGAGGTAACTGAGTTGACCTTGCAATGCTGTGTTGTATTATTCGGTAACACAAAGAAATAAATTAGTCGCTGGCAGATGAGAAATATAAACTCTGACATGCAGTAGGAGAAACGTCTTGCGTGTAATCATAAACCATACAGCTGCTTAATCTGGCTAGAATTTGTAATATAGTATGTGTCTGCATTATTCGTAAGCTATCTATCTATCTTTCTATATGTTTACCTATCTGCCTACCTATCTGTCTGTCTGTCTACCTATACAGCTATTTGTCTAACTGTCTATGCATATTTGATCTCTATACTTGACCTGTGATAAGTGGGGCACCCTCCATTCACTTGCCGGATGTTGTGCTCCTTTCAAAATACTTCAGGAAGCCTTTAATTACGTCAGGTGGTAACCATATAACCAACAACTGGACGCCTAGTGGTCGTGTGGGTTAAGGCGCTTCAACCAAAAGTTATCCACAAAGGTTACGTCTAAGGAAAGGTTAAAGAGTGTTGCTCACATAATACCGCTCAAGGACGAGTGACTGTCTCCTCACCTTATGAGTCTGAGATTAGAGACCTAGTTCAGCGCCTCTACGCTCCTGGTGGGACATCACAGGAGTGCATGGGACATAATTGCTACACGGTGGATCAGTGGGTACCGCCTTTGTCCCTCGACCTGCACGTAATCTCACTCTGGGGTTCTAATCCAATACCGCAGTGGATATTTAATCTTGCTACTAAAAGGCAGGTGCAACAGAAAGACGCCTTCACGTGGTGGCATCGACATTACTGGGAAATTCCGCTGTTCGGTTGTACAAACGTCCCCCAGCTTCCTCCCTACTGCACGAAAGGGTAATGATGAACTACAGAAAAAGGGCAACTTCAGCCTGGGTCCACGTTCAGATGAGCCTAGGTTTCCATCTACTACTGCTACTACTACTACTACTACTACTACTACTACTACTACTACTACTACTACTACTACTACTACAACTACTACTACTACTACTACTACTACTACTACTACTACTACTACTACTACAACTACTACTACTACTACTACTACTACTACTACTACTACTACTACTACTACTACAACTACTACTACTATTTCTACTACCACCAGCCAGCATTTTTTTTTTTTTTTCAGTTTAGGAAATTCTCGTAATAGTGAAGCAGTTTTTAATGTGATATCCATTTCCTCTTCATCAAACTCGCCACGAGTTAAATATAATCGTCTGAAGATAACAAGAATAAACGAAAAAGTCATCGGATTAAAGGGGTTCAATGTGAGTATTAGACGTGGCTTTGATGATTTCCCAACACCTTTCCCTAAGTGATTCATTCAGCACATTACACCTACGAGTGATTCAATTTTGTCGGCATTGAAAGAATATGAAAAACAAATACAAATGTTCAGGTGTAATACGTCAAACTAAATCGCCGAGACAATGGACGTACGAAATCTCCTATGCTACCCTGAATACTAGCGATGACATACTGTATACAAACTATGACACACAAACATATACCTCGTTCACCTTAACTTGGCAAAGATTTTCGTCCATCTGCCGTTTATTTCCTTTAGCTCCGTGGAAGAAGAGGGGAATAATACAGCTCTACACCTTTCCGTAGCACTTCTTCCTGACTATCACGATATACTAATGCTGACCACTTGTAGCTCGGCATTCAAGACGGAGTGACAGCAATTTCTCGCCTTGCCAAAGCGAACCGAGCATTATAATCACTAACTCACCTGCACCGTTCTCACCACACCCTTTCTGGTCGGCTGGGCTTACGTATATACTTTCTTTCTTACTTTTTTTCTCTATCTTTCATCTCTTCCAGCTTCTGTAGGGAAAGAATGTCTGGTTACCCGTCAGCTCAACCCTCCCACCTGACTACACCTGGCCAACAACTGCACTGAAAGGGGTTATGGATTTTTGTCAAGTTAGAGTTGTTAATGTTGTTGTTGTGCCACCTCAGTCTGTCTGATTGAGCTGACCTATCACCCGCAGGCAAGCAACCACCCCTGCAGGGCCGTCCCGTGCAGTGAACCGATGTTCCCATGCGGCTGACAGCGCCGCGCCATGTAGCGAGACGATGAGATTAGTGCGGAAGTTTGGTTCCTGAGTGGACGCCGCATATGCGTCTCTCCATTCAGTTAACAGAGGCACCATAGTAGGCTTCATGTCACCCCGCTGTCTATATGGTTAGCACCCAGCGTTGTAAATGGCTTCCTGAGTTACATGAGAACATTTGGCTTGTCACTAAGTGTAGAGCCACATGAAGCAGAGAGAAGAGAAACAAATAGTGACAGGAAGGATAGCGGAGGTAAGAAAAGAGGAGAAAAGAGAAACAAGAATGACAGATATGAAGGAAGAAGTAGGCAGCACAACATCAAGTGAGTGGATGATGGGCGCTCACACTAATCACATTCAGATTAGAGGATACGCGCTATAACACCTTCACTGCCACAGGTCCTTCGTAAATTGAATAAAATCGTCTGCTGCTGAACTAAATAAAATAAAAAATGCCGTTGTACTGAAAGAAATACTCGTTCATTATGAATCATCGTATCACATATGAAACAGTCGTCTCCTTTTTTTAATTAAAGGTGAGAGAGAAAATGTATGAATTACGAGAGAGAGAGAGAGAGACAGAGACAGACAGACAGACAGACGGAGACAGAGAGAGAGAGAGAGAGAGAGAGAGAGAGGGAGGGGGGAGCAGGTAAGAGACGAAAGGAGGAAAGAGAACTGAGAACAGGACAGGATGATGGAAGAGAAGAATGGGAGAAAATGGTGAAAGAAATAGGGAAAGACTGCAGGGAAAAATATGAAAAGAAATGCAAAAGAAGAGGAAAAGAGAGAGGGAAAGAAGGAAAAGAGAGAAGAGAAAAGAGGAAAAAAGAAGAAAGGAGAGGAGGAAGAATGAAGGAAGGAGAGGAGGAAGAAAGGAGAAAAAAAAAGAAAAATGAAGAAAGAGGAGAGGAAGTGTGCTCAAAATAACCACGGAAGGGAGACTGAAGGAGAGCGAGAGGGAGGGAGGGAGACAGGGAGGAATGGAGGAAAGGAGAGAGAGAGAGAGAGAGAGAGAGAGAGAGAGAGAGTGACAGCGATGGTAAAAGAGGGAAAGAGGGAGGGAGGGAAAGAGGAGAGGGAGAGGGAGAGAGAGGGTGACAGCGGTGGTGATGAGGAACGTCAAGGTGGTGGGGATATGGGAGAGAGGAGGGGAGATGGCTGTGACAGGGTGCAGAGAGGCAGGGTGAGACACGGAATGGGATGGTGGTGGCACAGTGGCATACTCTATTCACTCTAACTTGGCCTAAAATTGCCGGCTGTCTATTATGAATCCTGAGCTGCTGTCTATCTATCTTTAATGCTGACCTGTAACAATATTTAACATTCGAGTCGTGCTAAGTGAAAATATCAAAAAACAATGCATCGCCGGTCTGAAGGGGTAAATCTAGTTATATCAGGGACCTGTAATATGCTTAGAAAATCCTGCTAGTACTGAAAAAGTTAGGAAAAATAACCTCTCTATTAATCCCTTCAACATGAGGATTTATTTTTAACTCTTGCTACCACCGTACGATTTTTCTCAGCTTTCTCGTATTTTATCAGTACTTTCTAATCCCCTCTAAAACAAGACATCTTTTCAATTATACTCTTGCTATCTCCAGACGATTTCATTCAGCCCAGGAGACACATATCGGAATGAGGGGGTTATATACAGTCCGCATAACCCTTTCATAATTAGGGTCGTGTCACAAGAAGAATTTAAAAAAGTGGTAGAAGCAGGCATATAATTTACCCAATGTCCTCGAGGTGAAATGCATAGCCTAATACCGACGTTGTTTTAGCGAATAACCAACGCAAGAATAACTTTCCACAGGTAGATATAAAATGGTAAGAATACGAATAATAACTTGCCACTAGAAATAAAATATCAAGCAGGAGTCAAGGGGTCTCCTAAATACGTTTACGAGAGTGTGAAAAATAATAACTTCTCACACGTGCATATAAAATAAAAAACCAAAGAATTATAACTTGCCATGTGTTGAGATAATCTAGATAACAGGTGTCGGAGCCTTTAACCTCACCAGACTCTGCCAAATAATAACTTTACATACGTGGATATATATTGATAAACATAATCATAACTCGGCATATGTAGAAATAAGTTGGAGAGCTGGGGGCTGCCAAGGAGAATTCTAAGCTCACCATAACTCCACCGTATGCAATGTTCCTCTTTAAGACACTTTAGTTATTAATCTGCATTGAAATAATAACTTGACGATTGTGGACAGACAGACAGACAGAGAGACAGACAGAGGAGGTGGAGGTGCGCTGTGGTGTTGGTGTTAATGTGCTAGAGAGAAACAGGAGAAATACTGTTTGGTCATGTGGGGTGAATGGAGGAAGAGATTGACAAAGACAGTGTATGTGCGTGTGGTAAAGAGGGAAGGGGGGGGGGAGGAAGGGAGATCGAGGGTGAGGCGGAGGGGAAGGGGTGAGAGGGAGATCGAGGATGAGGTGGAGGGAGAGGAGTGGAGAGGCGTATGAGAGAGGGGGCGTTGGAGAGAGGACAGTGTGATGGCAGAGGACAGGGTGACATGGATGCAGTTCGTTTGTGGCTACCTCTTACGGGATTAAGGCACCTGGCGGTACAGAGAGAGAGAGAGAGAGAGAGAGAGAGAGAGAGAGAGGGGCAAGCAGGTGTCAGGGAGTCCACCAAGTCCACGAGACACCGGCCCGAGGCAATGGTCCTCTTTAACGCACTTGGAAATCCAGGATGTAGGTCCATCACAGGCTGAACCGGAACAATCAAGACCTGAATCAAGGGCTACACTAGAAAATCAAGAGCTAAATCAAGGTCTACATTTATAATCAAGAGGTAAATCAAGGGCTACACTTAAAATCAAGAGCTAAATCAAGGGCTACACTTATAATCAAGAGCTAAATCAGGGGCTACACTTATTATCAAGAGCTAAATCAAAGGCTACGCTGGAAAATCAAGAGCTAAATCGAGGGCTGCACTTGTAATCGAGAGTTAAATCAAGGGCTAAACTTATAATCAAGAGCTAAATCAGGGGTTACACTTAAAATCAAGAGCTAAATCAGGGGCTACACTTATAATCAAGAGCTAAATCAGGGGTTACACTTAAAATCAAGAGCTAAAACAGGGGCTACACTTATAATCAAGAGCTAAAATCAAGGACTGCACGAGGAAATGTCACCCCACTTCCTCCTTCCTTTCCTCTCTTCACTTTAACCTGGCCTACGCTTGCCTTCTCTCCATCTTTAATCCTGGACTGTCTCCTTTACTATTTTCTTCCAACTAACCCCAGATGATTTTACTCAGCTGAGAGTGTGTCACAGGAGCCTGAGTGTTACAAATGGTACCATCAACCCACTGGCGATCGAGTCTTCCCCATTATTTTTTTTAATTCCACCTAAAGCCAGACGATCTGATTCAGCTAAGAAGCACTAGAATTATGATGCTAATCACGACGAAGTGCAATGGAAAGGATGCGGAGCTGAGGTGTACCCTTTCTCAGCCACCCAGGTGCAACAGGAGATTAACACTTTACTGTCAGTATTGTTTTATTCATTCTTATGTAAAAAGGGAATGAAAAAAACAGAAAAAAAGAAAGACAGACAGAAAGATGGGGAGACAGAAATAACAAAAGGCTACGAACCTACAAAAACTTGCCCTTGTCATGAAAAATATTAACAAACTGTAGATAAAACCAAGATCAGTTTATCTGCAGATACGTGGACAGATTACGTTTAAAAGTCTGAACGTCATTAGCAACGGGAAGTACCGACTGAGGAAGACAGCTTCAGACCTGATTTATTGCATATTATGAAGGACTGGGAGTATCGGCTAACTTTTGCTTTAGAGAGAGGGCAAAAACTATTAAGCAAAGAGAAATAAGCTGCAAAAGGACGAAAATCTCCGGCAAAGATAATCTACAGTAACTCAGCCTCAAAAATAGATAGACAGATAGACAGACAGATAGATAGATAAGAAAAAGTGAAGCATCATCGACGGAGTCTTAATTAACTAAGAAGCCTCCTTCAAATTTCTCAGTTTTTTCTATGACATAAAATCGCCTTCTGGTAGCAAGGTAAAATATACAGATGTCATGGTAATGAAGGTAATACTAACAATGAAAACAGTGAATATGTGCACTGTACAGCCTGGTGCACTGCAACCTGGTGCACTGTACTGCTGGCAGGGGCTGACTGTCAGTTAATCCTGACAGAGGGCAGAATCACAGGATTACAATGTTCACCGCATCAATATTCAGCGGCGCGCCATTCCGTGTTAGCCCGACTTAATGCCTTGGCCGACACGGAGAATTAGTACCGTAGAGTTTGGCCAGGTACACTACATATACGGAGAGTAAGTACTGTTCAGTCTGGTTATCTAAACTACACACACCATACGGGCCACACACGAGGAGTTAGTACTGTAGAGTTTGGTTATATTCACTACACACACCATACGGCCCAAACACACTTTCCCAATCACACAGGAAGTTGTCAGTGCTGAGTTGGTTTTATTTCCTACACAGACCCTACGAGCCACACAAACACTGGCAGTCATCGTACGTCCCGGATTCACTTACGCTCACTTGTCTGTCGTAAGCATTTGTTTTCGTAGGAGGGAGGGAGATAGTACTGCCGGGAGTTATCGTACGTCCCGAATTCACTTACGCTCAATTCTCTGTCGCAAGTATTTGTTTTCGTAAGAGGGAGGGAGATAGCATTGCCCAGCTCATTCTTCCACTGCGTCCTTCAAGCTCTCATGTGTTGCTGGGACGGCTCATTCAGTGTTGTCAAATCTGGCTTGTCATGCAACACATCAAAAAACATGGATAAGCCACACCTATCGCCACGCTTACACATACTCGTACAACAGCAGACTGAGCCAAATTACTGTCCTAACACCTTTTCCTTAGCGATCTATTCTATATTCCGACTCTATGTCCTCTTGTACTTTTGTGATTCAAACTACTATCGCAACACCCTTTACTTGGCAATTTATTCTACATTTCGCCTCTATATCCTCTTGTACTTCGGTTATGCAAGCTATGTCTAAATTAAAACAGCATGGAAAAACGTGGACCAAAGAATATTGTAGTAAAATATACCAAATAAATCGGTAGGTAAAGGTGCTAGGAAACTCTGCAATGTATGCCACCTAAAAAACAACCCTATATTGTATGTACTGATGGCCCGATATTGTATGTACTGAGGGCCTAATGAACCCGGAAAATGAACTCTCTAGCCTTTGATCGGTGTAAATTCGCTAACAAAAATGCAGTTTTATCAGAATTAATTGCAGTTCATTTTTTTCTTTCACTAGTGCTTCATTTACGGTGACCTTTCCTCCTCTCACTCTAACTTGGCCTAAAACTGCCACCTCTTCACCTTAAATGCCGAGCTGTGGCAAAAGATTAAGGCTAGAATATCGTGCTAGTCACGAAGAAGTGGAGAGGGAAGTAGTTGGGGGATGTTTGTATAACCTGGCAATTAAGCTGCCCAGGTATATCGGTGCCACCACATGAAGGCATCCATCGAGTATAATTAATATTGGTTATAACTCGCTTTTATATGCATTTTTTTTCTATTATTCCCTTCACAACGATGACGCACCATACGAGTACTATTACCATCATCAGACGATTTTCTTCAGGAGACACATTTCGAACTGGAAGGGATAGATACAGCCTTTATTAACCCATTTAATACGTGACAACTCTCACATAGTTTTAAATAAAATAGTCTGCAGCTGTCGAGGTTAAAAAAAAAAGAATGTCAACCAATTCAATGGGTTTAAGTTCATAATACATCACTTAAAGACTGCCTATTCAAGTTCCTCTGCCGCCTAAAATCTGATACGCCAGCTTCCTTCAATTATCATTATACTAAAATAAGGAACCAAACGCTGGATGTCTGGAAAAGTTGTCCCTTCTAGAGACAAATTAACCCAGAGAATATCGGAATGAAAGTCGGTTCATTGCGCGACGCCTGGGCACATTTCATTTATATTGGAGGTGGTAAACAATGGGAAATACAAATCAGGAAGGACAACGTTGGAGTTGGCCTGGTGCATACATAAAGGACTGAATGTGTCAGTTAACTCGGTAAAGTCTTCCATTAGAGAGTCTGACAGAAAAGAGGTGTGAGTGCGTCGCTGGGGAGATACTGTGTCCACCGTAAAGGAAGAGTGATGTTGGCGTACTGTTCAGTAATAACAGTGACTTCTGGAAGAAAGATAGTACAGGGAGAGAGTGGCAACACTATGGTGAACTGCGAGAGACTGAAAGGCGTCGATAAATGGAAAGGAGTTGAGACGAAATGCCTTTGATTCCATCCTGTTCAGGAGAGCTGTATGTGGTAAGTCCTCAGCCCATAAAAAGTTGAAAAGTCACACTAAACAGCGGGTAGTTGGACGGAAAACCCTTACTCCACCCTGCTTAGAAGAGCTGTATGTAGTGAACCCCCCCCCCACACATAGGCTAATAACCGCAGCCGATACAAAGGCTAATACAGTAAGTACCAACTGTGAGAGGAATAAAGGTGATATTTTTTTTCTTAACAAATTCCCACCTCTGGACTGCCTGTAGTATCTCAGTCTCCTTTCAAGGGTAATGTCATTATCAATTCCATTATCCCACTGCATAAGCTCAATTCAGAAACGAGACACTATTCCACCCCGAGTATCTGGCACTGGGCTCAGCTGGGCTCAACCAGTTCAGTGTGAGATGACAGAGGTTGGCTGAACGCTGGGTCTTGTTCCACTAAGCTTATTATCTGCTCTCTGAATGGACCCTCTGAATATTCCACGGCCCACTACACCACACCACCTCTCCTCACCTCACCTCACTTGCTCACCGCCTCCTCACTCCTCACCTCTCACCACCTTCTCATTTCTCCCCATCCCTCACCACCTTCTCATCTCCCACCACCACCTCACCGCCCACCACCTCCTCACCCCACACCACCTACTCCTCTCCTCTCATTACCTCTCCTCTCACCACCACCTCACCTCTTACCACCACCTGACCTTTCATCACCTTCTCCTCTCATAACCACATCTCACCTTACCTCTTTCCATCTCCCCGGGTCATCACACCACCTCTCTCACACACACAGAAGAGAGGACAGGCGAGAATGACACAGACCTGGCGTTGAACTGTCCTTGGAATAGAATACGCCATTGCTCCTCTTCCTTTTCAATTTACTTCTGTATATTACACCGGAGAGAGGCCTTCACGCTGTGGCAAAAATAAAATCGGCCATCTCCATTGCCTGGTGGTACAAATGTCCTTCAGCTCCCTCGCTATCCACAGAAAAAAAGGAGTATGGTGGACTGCGAGAGCGGAGCAACTTCAGCCTGCAGTCCACCATCTTCGCGTTCTTATGAGCCTGGGGCCACAATAAACAACAACAACAACAACAACAACAACAACAACAATAATAATAATAATAATAATAATAATAACAATAATAATACCTAAATATTCTCATGTTTTTATCCTTCAAACTAAGTACTGTACTGTACTATCGGAAGGGTGTTTCAATTTTTCCAGTACCTGTGAGTGTGTGTGTGTGTGTGTGTGTGTGTGTGTGTGTGTGTGTGTGTGTGTGTGTGTGTGTGTGTGTGTGTGTGTGTGTGTGTGTGTGTGAGTAAACCGCAGAAGAGAAAATGAAACCGTGTATGACGAAGTTAGGAAGCAAGCAAGTCAGAGAAGGTCACTCAGTAAGTAAGCGAGTGAGAGAATAGGTGAAAGAGTGAGTGAAAAACTTAGTGAGAGAGAGAGTGAGTGACCAAGGAAGTGATTAATAGTGAGTAAGTGAGAAAGCAGATGAAAGCAAGAAAGTGAGAAAGTGAATTAGTGAGTAAGTAAAAGTAAGCTAATGAATCAGTGAGCGACGAAGTATGCCAACCAGTGAGTGAGAATCAGCGAGTGAGTATGCGGGTGAATAAAAGTAAGTTACTGAGTGAGTGAGCTAGGGAGAGAGTCAACGTGTAAGTGAGAGAAGAAAGTGAGTGAGCCAGTGAAGGCGAGTGAGTGAGTAAGCGAGTAACTGTGAAAGTAGGCTCTGTGAAAAGTCGGTGCAATTCAGCTGAGTTTGTGAGAAAATGTTGCATAAGTTAGAGGGATATTTGGGAGTTCTGTGTGTGTGTGTGTGTGTGTGTGTGTGTGTGTGTGTGTGTGTGTGTGTGTGTGTGTGTGTGTGTGTGTGTGTGTGTGTGTGTGTGTGTGTGTGTGCATGAATGAGGGATAACTAACCAAAGTGGACGGCTCAGTGGGTTATGCAGTGTGATTAGAGTTAAAATGAGTGGGGATGAGCGGGGTGAGTGGGGGATTTGGTGTGTGTGTGTGTGTGTGTGTGTGTGTGTGTGTGTGTGTGTGTGTGTGTGTGTGTGTGTGTGTGTGTGTGTGTGTTAGGAGTTGTGTGAGTGGTGCTGATGCGGTGATGTTCATGATACATAAATGGTGTAAATAGTTTTTAATAATTTTCTGAGATATGACTAATGTTAGTGGTATTATGTGGTGGGTGAGAAAAATGTGGTTAAGGTGGAGTTTTGAGAGTGGTAGCATGAAGTGTGAGTGTGGTGTAGTGTGGCGGTGTAATTGATGTGGTGTGGTGATGGGTGATGGTGGTAGTGTAGGTATAAATGTGGTGGTGTGAGGTGTGAATGTGATGGCGTGGTGATAATGGCCGTGCAGTATCGTTCCGTGCGGTGAGTGTTGTGGTGCAGTGTGGTTGTGTCAGGTATGAGTATGGTGACCTGGTATGGTGTGATAACAGTGCTGTGTGGTAGTGTCAGGTATGCGTGTGGTGGCGTGGTGTAGCGTGGTGGTGTAGTGTGGTTGCGTGAGGTGTGCATGGGTATGAACGGTGAAAGTGGGTGTGTTAGATGAGGTGTGGTGACGTGATTTAGCGTGATATAAGGGTGAGAGTGGTTGTGTGAGGTGTGCGTGTGGCTAGGAAGTGTGAGTGGTTGCGTGAGGTGGTATGAGTGGTTAGCGCCGTTGTGTGTAGTAAGGTGTGGTGGCGTGGTGAAAACATTACCCCACACCATACATCACCTGCGAGAAGACACCTCACACACACACACACACACACACACACACACACACACACACACACACACACAGATTGCATCCCAGTTAGGTGTTCTCTCTCGGTTGCCACTCTTTACGACCAACCACGCTTTCTGCCTCTCTCCTCCCTCTCCTGCTGCCTCCACTACACTCCCCTTTTAGTTGCCTCTCTTATTTTGCGGTTGCCAGGCTCCTAAAACAGCTTCTATACTTCCTCCACTTTAACTTGGCTTAAAACTAGTGGCTCTCCATCTTGAATGCTGAACTGTAACAAGAGATGAAGACCAAAATATGCTGAGTCGCAAAAGAGAGAGAGAAAGAGAAAGAGAGAGAGAGAGAGAGAGAGAGAGAGAGAGATCCGGAAAGGATGTGGAGCCGTAGTAAAGTCTTACTCTGCCACTGAGCTATTTAAAAGACTGGCACTATATGATACTAGTCACGAAGAAGTGCTTTTGAAAGAATGTAGTATGTGTCCCTTACGACGCTATTCCCCTAACAGTACAACTAGGGACCTGGGCGTTTAATTCGACTGTTGCGTGTCGTATGGCAGAGGAAGAATGCGATTTGGCGAACTCTGATTTCCTGATGAACCCCGTGGAATTGATGGCCATTATTCCAAAGCCTTATTTTTCTGTCATTTATCTCACTTTTTCCGGTGCTAAAATGGACGCTTTTTTGCGATGGCACTGCTATAACTTGGTGGCTTAAGTAGTGTGGCTAATCTCCCTGGCAAAGATCCCTACCCTGCTCAGATCAGGGCCAAAGGTGTCAGACTGGAGGATAAATTTGACTAGTAACCAAGGAAACTCATTCGTACCTCATAAACAAGGCATTAAACTTTAAGAAACCATGGCTATTCAAGGTGCATGTATGGTCTAGTCCCATCAGATGAAAACAAACTAATTACACCTGGTTATACAAACGTCCCTCAGTTACTTCCCTATCTACCAAAAGAAATATGATGGACTACAGAAACAGGGCAACTTCATCCTGCAGTACACCGGGCTGAAGTGAAAAAGGACCTGAGACTACTACTACTACTACTACTACTACTACTACTACTACTACTACTACTACTACTACTTTTCCTCCAATCACTTAATTCCTTCAAGTTCTCGTGTTCAATGCAGCGTTTATTGACCCCTGAACTAAACGAAGTCATTAATTACGTGAATAAATTCGCTTGATGACTGCAACAATAAGGCAGGTGTGCAATTATTATCCGAACAGATCAAGAGCTGCATACCTAACCCTGCAAAAACTGGGAAGCATGGTAATGATGATGATGATGATGATGATGATGATGATGATGATGATGATGATATACCGATGATAATGATAATAATAGTGACGATAATGACACCCCGTGAACTCAGGCCCGACACAGAAAATTTGTCGTCCCTTCACTGACAAAAGTTTGGTCGAAATCCGTCGAGGGTTCAGGAGATATCGCACCCACAACGATAACCAAGTAGACCCCATATGACCTCGACCTTTGACCCCTTGACCTAGCTGACCCAGTTCATCATCTCCTCATACTGCATTACTGATAAAAGTTTGGTGGAAATCCGCCCATGGGTTCAGGAGATATCGCGCCCACGAGAGGGTTACGGACGCACAGACCCACGAACGGAAAGACTGACAGACCAATCACCTAATGCCTCCTGCACAATAGGTTGGCGGAGGCTTCATAATAATAATATTAATAATATTAATAATAATAATGATAATAATAATAGTAGTAGTAGTAGTAGTAGTAGTAGTAGTAATGATAATAATAATAATAATGATAATGATAATAATAATAATAATAATAATAATAATAGTAGTAGTAGTAGTAATAATAATAATAATAATAATAATAATAATAATAATAATAATAATAATAATAATAATAATAATAATAATAATAATAATAATAATAATAATAATAATAATAATAATAATAATAACAATAATAATACCATTAACGGCGATGACTTCTTATTTATCTTAACGAAATAACCAATACCCACACACAATAATCGAGAACCACAGTTTATTAGACAAAAATGGGTGGAGAGAAAGAGAAGTGAACTCCGTGGCAATGGGTGCATTAGGAAAGCTTTTGAATGTAGACCTAAATTGTAATGGCCTCTTGGGCGTTGTTCTAGCAATATTATGGAGTAGAAATGGAGAGGAGGGAGGGGGAGAGGGGTAGAAATGGGAGGGAAGGGGAGGGGAGGGGGGAGAAGAGAGGAGAGGAAAGGAGGAGAGGAGAGGAGTAAAGACGAGAGGAGAGAAGAGGAGAAATATGAGGAAACGAAAGGAATGGAATCAGAAAAGAGGAGACAACAGGAGAGCAAAGAGGAAGAAAATAGAAGTGAATACAGAAGAGAAGGAGAGAAGAGAAGAGATGAGAAATGAGAAAAGAAGATAAGAGAAGATGAGACAAGAAAGAGGCGAGGAAAGAAGAGAAGAAAGAGAAGAGAAGAGAAAAGGAGAAGGGAAGAAAGGGAGAAGAACACGGAAGAGAAGAGAAGAGAGAGGAAAGAAGAGAAGAAAGAGGAGAGAGGAGAACAGGAGGAGAGGAAATAAGAGAGGAAAAGAAAGAGGAAAGGAAAGAAGAGAAGAGAAGAGAAGAGAAGAGAGGAGAAGAGGATGCTTTAGAATGCTTCGCTAAATTGCAATGGCCGCTCCGAAGTTGTTTTGGTAATATTATAGCCAATCTGACCCCTTTGTATTAAAGAGAGGAGGGGAGTGAAGAGGGAAGGAGAGGAGTGGAGTGGAGTGGAGTGGAGTGGAGTGGCGTGGCGTGGAGTGGAGTGGAGTGGAGTGGAGTGGAGTGGCGTGGCGTGGAGTGGAGTGGAGTGGAGTGGAGTGGAGTGGAGTGGAGTGGAGTGGAGAGGAGAGGAGAGGAGAGGAGAGGAGAGGAATGGAGTGGAGTGGAGAGGAGAGGAGAAGAGAGGAGAGGAGAGGAGTGGATGAAGAAAGGAGGAGGAAAGAAAACAGGGTAAGAGAAGAGGAGAAAAGAGGAAAGGAGAGGAGGAGAAAGAAGAGCAATGGAGGGAAGAGCACATGAAACTATACGTTGGAGAGAGGAAAGAACAAAGGATTGGGGATGAGAGGGAGAGAAGAAGAGATCGGAGGAGATATGAGAGCATAGGAGAGAAAGCGCAGGGAGGAGAGGAGAGTATAAGGGAAGGGAAGGGAAAGAAGAGAGGAAATGAAAGAAATATAGAGAAAAAAGAGAAGGGGAGAGGAGAGGAGAGGAGAGAGAGCAAGGGATGGCAAGAGAGAAGAGACTGCCCGTATAATATGGCCGATGTTCCCCCGTGGCTCCTTAAATGCAGAAGACAGGAGATGAGAGGAGGAGACGAAGAATGGAGAGGAGAGAAAAGAAGACGAGAGCAGGAATGAGAAGTGGAGAAAAAAGGTACAGGAGGAGGGGTGAGGAATAGGGAAAGGAGGAGGGGACAGGAGTGGAGAGGAGGGAGAAGAGGAATGGAACGGAGAAGTTTGAAGAAGAAAGAGAAAAGAAGACAGGACAAAGGACTGCACAGAAGGAGACACTGTAACTACATCAACAAGACTCCATAATGTGTACCACAGGACCGGACCTTCTGAGAGAAAGGATGATAGCCAAACATGACCCTGTTTAGAAGAGCTGTATGCAGGGAGCCACGAGATGTGCTCCAAACAGGGACGAAAAAGACCCCAGTACAAGAAAGAGTATATAAAAAACTTCACACAAGGGTATACGAAAGTGTGGGCTAAATCAATACAGAACAGGTGCCAGGGAGCCTCCTAACCCAACAAGAATAGGCCCAAATACATCCCCTTTATCTCCAGAGCCTTACCTCCAGAGAGCCTCCTCCCAAGCGACTCTTTGCCCCAGCACTGAGGAGGCACGACTGGGTGACTCGGGGGTGGGGGAAGGCGAGGGTAAGATGAAGCTGACAATTTGCACGTGTTATGAAAGTACGATAATATGTTTTTCCTTTTACTGCAGTGGTTTCCAACCTTTTCTAATTCTCGCGCCCCTCACTGAATGACACGTTCCCTGCGGCCCCCTTCCTCAAATACTGTATTGTACTGGCATAGTTGCCACATGTCAATAATTATCATAGATTCTTAATCTTTGAAATTGTTTATATATTCAGATAACTAGATTTCTTATTCATATCTGAAATATTTTCTCCATATTCAGAAATTACTGAATTCCATCATAATTCATAGTTTTCAAATATAGTTATCCTCTTTATCAAGCCTTCGCGCCCCCCCCATGCAGCCCTTCGTGCCCCCCTAGGGGGGCGCGCCCCATAGGTTGGAAACCACTGTTTTACTGTATATTTTTATGGAGCTTCGGAAAGAAAGCTCCCTAGCATCTCTTCCTCAGCGATTTGTTTTGCTTAAGACCCCCCCTTACTCTCCTCTTCTGAGATATATAAATCCTTGTAATATCGCCATACTCTGCATAAATAACGTACAAAAGGATATTAATCAGCCATACCCAAAAATAAAGAGTTATGGAAGAGGTGATAGGGAGCCTTCTAAAGCGACGAGAACACGAGCATAAAACTGAAGGAGAAAGTGACTCCATGTGAAGGTATATGAAACTAGGAGGACTACAGGGCTTCAGGTATCGAACTATATAAAGCCGTACACAGAGTCATAAAAAAAAAATGGCATTCAGCGACAAAGCTAGTCTAGTCCACTGCGTCTACGTCACAGTCACATCATGACCGAAAGTTTTCTTCCTAACGCATCCTGAATATCCATCTCCAGCGCAACATTAAAAAGAGAATCATCTACGGCCAGGGAAACATGACAAGCCTCTCGCACCTTGGGAATGTTAGTCGGCAGAGGAAAGTGAGAATTAAAATAAGCTAAACATTAGATATTTTGTGCCTAACTGAAAGCGCGCGCGCACACACACACACACACACACACACACACACACACACACACACACACACACACACACACACACACACACACACACACACACACACACACACACACACACACACACACACACACACGCACACACACACACACACACACACACACACACACACACACACACACACACACACACACACACACACACACACACACACACACACACACACACACACACACACACACACACACACACACACACACACACACACACACACACACACACACACACACACACACAAGTTCCCTTCAGACACGGCGTGGCGGCGCTCAACGTACAGAGAATGAGTGAGGAAGTTGCGATTGTTGTGCAGTTAACTAAAGGAAAATTAATTGCAATGTCAGGGATCGGTGCAACTGCTGCATCATATTCACGTTGCAAATGGTGCCTACTTTTGCACCAGTCTTTAGGGCACTCTCTGCGGTGATATTTTTGTCTCTGCGTCATTAAAGAGAAGATTTTTAATTACTCTTGAATCCATATTTAGTTTATTCATGAGATTTCAGGGTCTTTGTTTTATTTTTTGGGGGAGAGCTGTTAGTGACGTGGTTAATGATGGCTAACGTGTCCAGATATGGGGTGATTACACAAAAACAATCTCTTTTTTGTAATTACGATTACACAAAATTGGATTGCATGCGATTACGACTCCGATTACGATTACATATTATGAGTATATATTAACGATTACGATTACAGATTACGATTACGAATTACGATGATATATTAAGATTACGATTATAGATTACGATTATATATTAAGATTACGATTACAGATTACGATTATATATTAAGATTACGATTACAGATTACGATTATATATTAAGATTACGATTACAGATTACGATTATATATTAAGATTACGATTACAGATTACGATTATATATTAACGATTACAGATTACGATTTCGATTACAGAATACTATTATGATTACAGATTACGATTGCGATTACTATTACGATACCCCATGTCCGATACTGTCCCTTATGAAGGTAGATAAAAGTAGATAAAGGCGTCCACGGAGAGAAAGAATTAACTTAGAGGTATCATAGAACTGAAGGGGTATAAAAGAAATATCATACCTGTCAGGACTCTAAAATATCATAAATAATGGCAGGTAACATAATTATAGGTATGCTAGAGGTGAAGTGAAAGTCATGGCTAGAGGCAACAGGAAATGTGAAAGCACAACTCTCTCTCAGGAATGCCAGACAGCAAGGTCGCACACACACACACACACACACACACACACACACACACACACACACACACACACACACACACACCGCTCGGTGGTTCAGTGGTAACGTTCTCGCTTGCCATCTGGTAAACGGGAGTTCGCTCCTCGCTCAGGTTGCGAAAAAGTTTCACTGACGAAGTGGGTGGTTACTGTCCCCCTTGAGCAAGGGGATGGGTGTGTGCGTGTGTAAAGGTCACAGTCTTGCCCTTAGATCGGAATATATGAGCTCTCAGCTCCCTTCCGGGAGGGTTAAAGCTGACGATCACGACCATCAAGTGATCCTGACCGACCCGGTGAGTTACACACACACACACACACACACACACAGGTTATTAGAACATTCGACAACAGTGTACCCCACGTGAAGGAAGTTCTCATATACGGAAGGAAAGAGGAGAAGAGGACAGAAGGAGTTAGGAGGCTGGAGAAAGAAGCGAGAAAGAGTTAGGAAAGAGAGGGAGAAGGGAGTCTAGTCTCGAGAGAGAAGCACGGCTGTGTTAACAAGGGGTCAGGCTCACAAAGTTAACTTAGTGTAAATCTTGAGATATCTCCTTGAAGACAAAAAAATGAACCTCAAACTCATCTTTATCTTCTCCTGTCACCGACTACAAGTGAACTGAGGTTAACTCATACAAATAACATCACTGTCTACTACAGCTCAGCTACGACTACGATTTAATCAATTACAAGTCTGATATACCTACCTACCTACCTATCTATCTATCTATCTATCTATCTACCTATCGATCTATAGCCAGAAGCCTTAATCTCGTATGGGGTGGCCACAAACAAGTCTCGCCTCCATGTCGCCCTGTCCCTTGCAATTACGCTGCCCTTCCCTCAACTCACACTCCCCTCTCTCATATACTTTTTAAAAAGTTGTTTGTTGGGGAAAGAGAACAGTTTTGACCCGAATTAGACCCGCTTCAGATATGAATAGGGACGAAATATGTGCATTATATACAGTGGTGTGTGTGTGTGTGTGTGTGTGTGTGTGTGTGTGTGTGTGTGTGTGTGTGTGTGTGTGTGTGTGTGTGTGTGTGTGTGTGTGCGTGCGTGCGTGCGTGCGTGTGTGTGTGTGTGTGTGTGTGTGTGTGTGTGTGTGTGTGTGTGTGTGTGTGTGTGTGTGCTAATCGCTTTTACGATGTTCATTAGTATCCTACCCTTCAATGTTGTGGACTGTTAGCCTAGCCTTGGGTCCCTACTGTCTAATATGGGATTGGCTAGTACTGTTCCAGCGCTTTATAGATGCGCCTCACCTGCCTGATCAAAGCCAATCCATCATGTATTAATTCAAAACGCAGGTGAATTAAAACCTAGGCTCATCCGAACGCTGAACATTTCCAAACGCTTAATTGCAATGTTTTCCTATCGCAAATGATCTAGCGTAGAGGGGTTCACATTGCCAGATTAAAGACAGAACCTCCCTTTGAAACACCCCCCCACCATACCAGATCACCAATAGATTAAAACTGATTGGCCATTTTAATACTGGGCGATGTAATATGGAACTACAGTTTATCAGGGTCGTTCATCAACATTACATTTCGTTTGTCTGGCTGCCGGGACGCAAAGGTAATATTACTGCTGTGGCATATACAGTCACAGGGCCACAGCCGCTCATGTGACGACATTTGACTATGGTTTGTAATACGTACTCATGGTTTTTATATGATTACAATGGTCTTTTATATTGCTGTTACTTTTACTATTATTACTATTACCATTATTATTATTGTTATTATTATTATTATTATTATTATTATTATTATTATTATTATTATTATTATTATTATTATTATTATTATTATTATTATTATTATTATACTATTTTACCAACACACATCACTAAATATTACAGCTTTTAGCCCCACCGTCAAAGAGTTACAGCCGGATATGTTACAAAAGAGACTCGGTTTTATTATATTTACCTCTCTTTATATACCTCCCGTCCTTCCTTTATTTACGTCTCTGTTATCGTTTTCCTTTTACCGTCAAACTTTACTTAGGGATACTCGAATATATTTACGATCGAACTGCTGTCGTAACTTTGATTTCTTTATCCAGGAAGAACTAGAGACGGGGGAGGACTCTGAATGCTCCTTCCCGTATCCTTCCTCCAGAAAAAAGTTATTATCTGCGACATTTTTTCTTCTCGTAACTAATATTTTTTTTAAAGGATTAATTTGAGACTTGGAAACATTCTGAAGACTTCTTTCCTTAGACTGTATTCTCGTCTGTTAAGGAAGCTCCCTAACCCCTTTTCCTAAGCGATTTACTTTGCTTAGTACACCTTTCTGCCCTTCTCTTTGTCACAAATAATTCTAATATCGCCATACTCTGCATGGATAACGTGCATAAGGATATTAACCAGACGTATCCAAAAATAAATCGCTATGGAAGAGATGTTAGGGAGCTTCCTGACCCGACGAAAATACGAGCCCTTGTCCTTTCTGCGAAAAACAGATCTAAATTACGACGGGGAGGCGATCGTACGTTTCTTTGAGTATCCCATCCCAGGAGAGACCTTAAGATAGAATTTTAAAAAGTCTTCATTATCTTCCCCAGTTAGAAATGTTCGAGAAATGTTAGGTGGGAGAGAAAGACAGGTTAGAGCTGGAATTCTATATGTGGTAGAGAGACACAGGTTAGAGCTGGAATTCTATATGTGGGAGAGACACAGGTTAGAGCTGGAATTCTATATGTGGGAGAGACACAGGTTAGAACTTGAATTCTTTATGTGGGAGAGACACAGGTTAGAGCTGGAATTCTATATGTGGGAGAGACACAGGTTAGAACTTGAATTCTTTATGTGGGAGAGAGACACAGGTTAGAGCTTGAATTCTTTATGTGGGAGAGACACAGGTTAGAGCTTGAATTCTTAATGTGGGAGAGAGACACAGGTTAGAGCTTGAATTCTTTATGTGGGAGAGAGACACAGGGTAGAGCTTGAATTCTTTATGTGGGAGAGAGACACAGGGTAGAGCTTGAATTCTTTATGTGGGAGAGACACAGGTTAGAGCTTGAATTCTTTATGTGGGAGAGACACAGGTTAGGGTAGATTAATGTGGGAGAGAGACACAGGTTAGAGCTTGAATTCTTTATGTGGGAGAGACACAGGTTAGAGCTTGAATTCTTTATGTGGGAGAGAGACACAGGTTAGAGCTTGAATTCTTAATGTGGGAGAGAGACACAGGGTAGAGCTTGAATTCTTTATGTGGGAGAGACACAGGTTAGAGCTTGAATTCTTTATGTGGGAGAGACACAGGGTAGAGCTTGAATTCTTTATGTGGGAGAGACACAGGTTAGAGCTTGAATTCCTTATGTGGGAGCGAGACACAGGGTAGAGCCTGAATTCTCTATTTTCTCTAACGTTCCGGGCTACACAGGGACCATCTTGAGAGAGTCGTAATGGATCATCTAGAAATATTAGTTCGTTTGACTATTATCATGACTTATACCTCACTCTTGGAATAATTGTTTGTTCTAAGTTATCGCTATGTTAAAGAAAGCACGAAATAAGTACATACAATCGTCAACAAAAGTCATGTCTCCTCTCCTGCTTTCCTCTCCTTGGACTGTGAAAATTAGTGTGGTGAATCCGAAGCTGATGACAATGATACATGGCCAAATAAATTCACCAATACATGTCGTTGCGGATTTACGAAGTTAGTTTTCAGAGCCCATGGAGGGTGAAGCACGAGAAACGACTGGACTTGTGCTGCTGACTGTACCTACAATAGGGCAATACAAAAGCAATACTGATATACAGAGATGAAGACATGATCAGGAATAAAATAATTACTTTATTAGGCCAACACTTAAATCTGTCGCAGTTGTTTGGAACTCTCACTTAAAAACTGTCAACATCCCCAAGTAAGGCACGATAGTCTTCTTAAAGATATCTCTCGCGCTGTAAGAGGTGATTGTCCACTTTCCTCATCGCAAAAGTTAGCGCACTCTACGGATTCGTGGTGCCACATTTCACAAAAATGTGCTTGGAAGAAAGAATGAAAAAAGAAACAAGGTCACTGAGCAAACACATTCTGATCTCCAACATGAAGTGGAGACCATAATAGGCACCGATATCGAGTAACAGAAGAGAAAAGAGCAGCAAGCAGCCAAAACGCGTGTATCAAGCTTGAGAGATCTGAGTGGTGAAGAGACTAGATCGACTTTACCCATAATGGAAGACTATTGAATTGTAACGGACGACTCGCGTACGCCTGACACGAGCAGGCAGCCCTAATACACACGAGAAAAAGATATATATATATATATATATATATATATATATATATATATATGAAAATGCTGTACCAGTGTATAATAGGAAGGGAGGAAAATTAGAAGACTAGATAACGCCTTCAAATAAAAGATGAGGTGGACACAACCGGAAATTAACTAAAGCAAAGAGAGAGAAAGATATTTTTAAAAAATGCAGTATTCCAAAGACAGTACGTGATTCTTGGAACTAGCGGTCTGATGAAGCTCTGTGTGAGAAAGAAAAATGTGAGAAAAGTACAAAGAAAAAAGGAAATAAAGGAGTGATAAAATAGCAAAAGCAGACTGGACATTACGAGCCTGACTCCTTCCCGTGAAAATACATTTAGACATGAATTAGAAAAGAGGATTTTGTGTGTGTGTGTGTGTGTGTGTGTGTGTGTGTGTGTGTGTGTGTGTGTGTGTGTGTGTGTAAACTGCTTCTGGTTTTGAGTTTACGTTTTTGTACACACACACACACACACACACACACACACACACACACACACACACACACTACTGTTTGATGTTTATACACGGTTCATTTCTTGGTTTAGCTCATAATATTCACTTTTATTTTGAATGCAATCTATGTAATATTTCACAACATACGAATAACATAAAAAAATCTCAGTGTATAATACGCAAAATATACCATTAAGACGAAGTTGTAAAAGAAATCGTGGGCTAAAAAGAATATAGACATAAATTTTAACGAATAGGGAGGGTCAATATTTAGCTTACAATTCAAGTGTAACTGCTACTACTACTACTACGGTACTACTACTACTACTACTACTACTACTACTACACACACACACACACACACACACACACACACACACACACACACACAATCTATCCTTTCCCTCCCTGAGCATTATATTAAAGTGGGCATATCGTCTTATCTCAGAAATATTAACCAGCAGAGAAAAGTGAAAAGCAGAAGATGTGAAATATCAAAAGTTTAGTTTCCGCCGGCAGAAAACTGAGAAAAAATATATAACATTATTACTTTAACCCGGCCCAAAATTATCATCTCTCCATCTTGAATGCTAAGGTATAACAAGATATTCAGTGTGATGCTAGTCACGAAGAAGTTCTACGGAAAGGGGGCATATTTGCTGCATTTTTTCAGCCAGTGAGCCAAGTGAAATAAGCTACAAATGGAGGAAAATTTAAGCCATCTTGAGGTGCATGAACTATAGTAATGGAGATCTGCTGGGAGCCTCCTTGGTCTACGGGATTACGGTGCCCCGACTCCAAACTTAGACCTTAGAGTAAATAGGGATCAGGCAACTTCCTCCATTGCCCTGCCACTGTCGCAAGCCAGGTCATTCACATCATTTTTACTCCTTCATCTAACCTAATCTAACCTAACCTGACCTAACTTAACAACCTAACCTAAATTAATTTAAGCTCACCTGACCTGGCCTAACCTAACCTAACTCATGCTAACCCAACCTAACTTATCTTACGTCTAATAGTAAATAGGAATTAGACAACACCCACCATTGTACTGCCTCTCATACGCCAAGCCATTCCAATCATTTTGATCCCTTCACTCTGAGGACGTATATCTTCCATAATATTACTAACTTTCAAACATATTCACGTCTCACTCTCAATACTTTTTTTTACTTTCACTACCTTTATCAGATTTTATTTAGCACCTTCACTCTAAGGATGTTTTATTTCCTCTTGTTGGTACTAAATATTTATTCAACCCCTTACTCACTGGAAGGACACACACACACACACACACACACACACACACACACACACACACACACACACACACACACACAGAGCGAGAGCGAGTTCAAGACGTCTACACAGCTCAACCTTCCGCCGTTATTTACTTTCCTGTTGTCTCAGAAGATCCTTTTAATTCTTCAGTATTTAACCTGGAGTTAATTATCTCCAGGGGGAAATATCTGCCATTTTTGTTGAGGACTGTGGGGGTGGGGGTGAGGGGTGGGGGGAAATTGGTAGGGGTAAGGGGGATAAAGTGGGGAGGGGTGAGAGGAACATCATGGAAGTAGTAGAGGGGGATTTGTAGCATCTCTTTCTTCGCCATATATTTTGCTGATTACATTTTAACATTTTCTTGTACATTAGTGGTTGTTGTTGTTGCTTTACCCGGTTTATCTGGCCGAGCAGACCCATCAGCCACAAGCAAGCAACCACCTTCCTGTGGTAGACAGCGCATCGCCAGGGTCGGAACATGGCCCTTCCACTGCGTGAAGTGCAGGAAAAATGGAGAAGGCAGAACCCCCAAGAGTGTACGGGAGACATGTATGAGTAGTAGTTTCAGCCGAGACTTTGAGTACTTGGTGAATGTGGTGACCTTCCCCACCTGGCAGTACTGTGAATGGTCTGCCACCGAGTTTTGGTCAAATGTCACTCCCATGGCAGTACCTCCTGCGGCTGGGACGATGGTAATCATCTACTTACTACGTTTTTCGTGGGCTAACGGGCGCAACACCTTGACTAGGGTAAGATTGGACTACGCAGGGTAGGGGCGTTCATCTTCCCTGCGCCGAAGACGTGTTCCGCCCGCACACCACTGCGTTTCTGTAGCGGAAATAATGACGGCTGTACCTAACGCCAGCTCGAAAGGTCCCTCCCAAGCAGAATGAATTTTGATTAGTGGTTGAATGAATAAACTAAGTCAGGCGCAATCCTGATGTAGTTATTTGTCTTCTTCCTGTTGTCTAAGTAATGCAGTTCAGGGTGACCCGTATATTACCATCTTCTGTCTTGTGTAGCGAGAACGGCCCCGCTTGCTAGTGTGTGCAGTGCCAATATTTTCACTGTTTCATGATATTTCTAATCAACGACGCAGTCACGTAGGAAAAAAATTACAATACAGTATGCAAATGGTTATGGGACGACCAAATGTATTGTAGACACTGTGCAGATGAATAAGCCACCCCCGCAACACACGAAAAATAGGGTGCGCTAGATATGGCAGAGGAGGAGAGGAAGGATGCAGTACTCTTTTCGATGTGCAATATCCAGAACTTATTTAATTCTTGCTCTCTACGACGATATTTCTCAACACAGAAGTTACTTGTACTTCAAAGACTAAAAAGGGCCTTTAGTAATTCCATCACTACTAAACGTTTTTCCTAAGAATATATTTGTGTGCTAGGAGCAAGACTTGACTTTTAAAAATACGTAACATTAGCTACAGCAGAGGTGTGTGTGTGTGTGTGTGTGTGTGTGTGTGTGTGTGTGTGTGTGTGTGTGTGTGTGTGTGTGTGTGTGTGAGAGAGAGAGAGAGAGAGAGAGAGAGAGAGAGTGGAGGCGGCCTGTCCTAAGTGAAAAATGCAAATGAGGAAATGTAAGTTTGTAGTATGATGAAAATTCCCTGTGTGCCGGAATAAATGAATTACATTTTTTCCTCCAAGAAGTTTGCCAGACGCCGCATAAAAACTTAAGGTAACGAGGTAATGAGGTCCCCAAAGCCGCTTATTTACCTGTCTGGAGGAAGTTCTTTGCCTTGAGAAGCTTCACCACTAGTCTCTGTTTCTCGCCCACGCCAAACTTTAAACACCTGTAGCCATATGGTACATTTAAGATTATTTTCTCCCTTAATTCTTCACTGTGCCCTTCGTTCTGTTTATCCATACACTACGCTTTCTAATCCATCGAGCCTCGTCTTCCCCTGCCCGTCGCTTTGGGTAATTTAAGTTGCTGGTGTCGGAAATACCAGGTTAACCCTACCCTCTGATCCATGTGCCCCACGTAAATACCCGACTCTTGTACTTGACTGAGTTTCATCTTGCCACACTTTTACCTTCTTCAGTTAACTCCACGTTTCTTTCACCCACATTTTTCTATCTTAAGTTTACGTACAGCCAGACACTCACACACACACACACACACACACACACACACACACACACACACACACACACACACACAAACAGCAGTATTCGCACCCTCTCTCCTCACTACTCCGATTTATGTAGGTACTCTACAATATCCATGAGTCCTTATCTATACCTTAATATACAGAGACTAAAAAAGATCCTAAGTGCCATTCCGTCCTCAACTGGTAATATGGAACTTATTTTACACACCCAGAGACTGAGATACACAAACGCACTTACGATCCAATTCCCTGTCGCAACTCTGGTTTTGACCTGCAGGAGGGACGAGGAGGCTATCGAATCTTCCTCCGTTCCCTGTTCTAACTCCATAAATATAGCTTAGTTAAGAGATGAAAATTACGGCAGGTCATAAATATTTTCTGCAGGAAGATTAGGGAAAAGGAGGGCAAAATCTTCCCTCGTCTAGTTCGCCCTGTAAAATGAAAACTTACGACAGGGAATCGATCATATAAATGTTGGCGTATCCCACACCAAGTTCTTTCCAGAGTTGTAAAATATCCATCTTCGCCAAGCACGTTCGTTTTTCCCCTACCCATGGTCGGGAAAACTCTAGCCTTCTATTCCACCAAACTCCGGAAAAATTAGTTAAAAATAATTCAGGGAGACTGGGAGCGTTAGGAGTCATAATTAACCTTCTCATGCTTAGGACAACTCTAGTGTTCTATTTTAGTTATTTTCAGACGATTTCACTCAGCTGTAAATGAATCCTATAATCTTCGAGAGCGTTAGTATTGTCACTGTTAACCTTCTCACGGTAGGAACAACTCTGGTATTCTCTTCTAGCAAAAGCCCAATGAATTTATTCAGGTAGACTCTGTTTACTCTAACCTGGCCTAAAATTGCCATCTCTCCACCTTCAGTGCTGAGCAGTAACCTAACACTAGAATATGATGCAAGTCACAAAGAAGTGCTGTGAAAAGGCTATACAGCTGTAGTACTGTCTTTTTTTGTCACTGAGCTACGTTAAGGAAGCTGAAAAAAGGACGAAAATCTGGGTCAACTTAGGGTAAAAATAGCATAGGAGTAAGAGCAGGTGCCTGGGATTTTTTAATAGTCTGCTGGGCTTTCATTACCTGATGTAGTATGTTAGTTCATTATCTCCTCTATCAAATATTGTCTACTAAAGAAATGACCAATCTTCAATTCTTTCAGTACAATGCCTTTTCACGTATATTCTTGCCACCACTAGGCGATACTGTTCTGATTACGGGATATTATGGGTGCTTTTGATGTCATGGTGTTGCAGTGTTGTGGTGTTATGGTGTTGCAGTGTTGTGGTGTTATGGTGTTGCAGTGCTGTGGTTATGATGCTGCAGTGCTGTGGTGTTACGGTGTTGTAATGTTGTGGTGTTATGGCGTAATGGTGTTGTGGCGTAATGGTGTTGTGTTGCTGCTGTAAGTCGGTGTTGTGGTGTTATGCTGTAGTGTTGTGGTGTTATGTTGTAGTGTCGAGGCATTATGGTATCGTATTGTTACGGTGTTATGGCACTGTGGCATAGTGGCACTTGTGGTGTTGTGGCATTGCGGTGTAGCGGTGATTGTTGTGTTGTGATGTGGTGTTATGATGTTGCAGTTTTGTGGTATCTTGGTGTTTGTGGCGTTAATGGTAGTGCTTGCCTACGAAACCGGGTCCCACTCATGCCTCGACTGGCGAAAAACAACACCACGCAGGAGGGGCGACGCGAACGGGGCTTAACGAGACTCATCATTCCCACACTTTATTTAATCACGTAATCAAGCCGGACTTCCACCAGGCGCGTTGTTTTTAAGGGCAAGGAGCAGAGGGACAGGCAGAGGACCCCATGCAGATTTAGAAGGATGGTGAGAGCTTATCGGATTTTTATCTCCCATCGAGGGGCAAGGGGGAGAGGATAGACTGCTTTATGCCATTACGTTTAATGGCAGAGATGTGCTGAGAACGTCACTAAGCAAAAATAGAAAGATATATAAATGGAAAGACAGACACAGACAAATGAGAAGATAGATAGATACGGTAGACAGATAGTACATTAAAGGGCAGATGACCAGTCGACTCCCCTGGTACCATTATATGATCAAAATACCTCCTCACACCTCTTTGGGATTCAGATCTATGGAAAGCCGTCACTGTGAGAGGGGCGCTCAGACCACTAAACCACCAGGCACCAATCTACAGAAGCTTCCCCTAAAACATGCATCTTTTTTTCCATATATTTAATATTATGGAGAATCTGAGGGAAATATCAGGGGCATAAAACATCATTTCTCTTGGTCCTAAAAATCTGAAGCTGGATATTACAGTGTGCAGATATTGCGGTGTGTGGATATTGCAGTGTGTGAATGTTGGAGTGTGTGGCTACTGCTGTGTGGATATTGAAGTGTGTGGATGTTGCAGTGTGTGCATATTGCAGTGTGTGGGTATTGTAGTGTGTGGATATTACTGTGTGAGGATATTGCACTGTGGATATTGCAGTGTGGATACAGCATTGTGGATATTGCAGTATGGTTATTGCAGTGTGTCGACAATGCACAGCCTTGACGTGCAACATTCTTGTGGATAAATGGGCTTCTTTATGCAACCGTGCAAGCGGCTGTGTGGCTTTTTTCTCTCTCTTCATGACCCTACTTACACAACAGACAAAGAGTTGATGAAGCTCGTTGAAATCTCTCTCTCTCTCTCTCTCTCTCTCTCTCTCTCTCTCTCTCTCTCTCTCAACCGCTTCACTCCAATGACGTAAGCTGTATAAAATCGTCTGAAGGTAGGAGGAATAAAACAGAAATATAATTCGTCCCTGTAATGAAGAGATTAACCCCCAGGCAGAGGATGTCTTTTATAATATATTCTTGCCACTTCCAGACGATTTTATTCAGCTTCGGGACTCTCTCTCTCTCTCTCTCTCTCTCTCTCTCTCTCTCTAAAGGGATTAATGTAAGCTATATCTAATCCCTCCCATCGTGAAAAACTCTCCCCAGCTAAAATAATAATAATCTAAAAACAGCAAGTTCAGTATATTAAAAAAAAAAAAATAGTAACTGAACGGAAGGGCTAGGGTCCTCTCCAAAAGCTGAATAAATTGGTCTGATGTCAGCAAGAATTAGCTAATCTATCGTCTTCTATCTATCTAGGTTCAATATTTACCTTGTCTAAAACATTACAAAATATAGACAATTTTTAAGCATGCCCCTCCTCAGCTGAATAAAATCGTCTTAAGGAAGTGAAAATATAAGGAAGAAATAGACGGTAACACTGAGGGGTTTGAATACTGTGACGTCCTGTGGCTGAAAAAACATTCCATATTTTCCCTTCGCCAAATCATAATATACGAAATTGCCACTGCTTTCCTGTCCCCGGTAAAACACAGCACTTCAGGCCGGGCGCAAAAATTTAGTTCCCACTGTAAATTTGGACGCAGGAACAGTTGTCACCTCCAAATTGACTTTACGTTCAGACCAAACCTCCCTTACCCCACCCCTCCCTCCACTCCTGTCTTTGCCCCCTGCCCCCTCCTCCCTCAGCCCCCCTCTCCTAATCCCCCCTGTACCCCCTCCCTCCTTCCTTCCTTCCTTCTCTCTCCCCTTTCCATCTTTCTTTCCCTACCCCCTCTCTCTCGTCCTCCTCCCTCCCCCTTCATTCCTTCCCCCTCCCTCCCCCTACACCCCTTCCCCCTCATGCATTGTCTTCTCGACCCCTACCCCTCCTCCTCACTGCCTCCCTTCCCCTGCCTTCCCTTTCCCCTCACCTCACTTCATCTTTTATTTGACCCTTAAAAATAAATTCGTCTGGCGGAAGTATGAAGAAAATACTTAAAATGTCCCTCTAGATTAGTTATTTTCTGCCTGCAATGCCATTTACTTATTTATTTATTTATTTCTAGTTTTTCTTAAGTTTTTAACACACGATTTTATTCAGGCGATTTTGTTCACACAGGTAATTTCAATACGGAAAGAGCTGTCACCTGCAAACTGACTCAACATTCAGATCAACTTAAAACACACGATTTTGTTTCCATAGTAAATTTCAATAACTTCACCCGTCCCGTTCTGCAGGAGGTCCCATCTCAGCTGAATAAAATCGTCTGACGGGGGAAAGAAAGGAATACCAAAGACCTTATCCCATATCTACCGTTTCAAACCAATGCCGTACTTTATTCCTGCTATCACCTGACGATTTTATTCAGTTTAGAGAAGGTTTTCGTATCATAATGGGTTTCACACGGGAGGCTTTTCTTAAGGTGAGCAAAATATCTTGGGAGTAGTAAGAATAAACTAAACTGAACATCGTAGTGGGTGGGAGAACTCCTGTCTTGTTACTTAGACACTGACGCATTTCAATAAGGCTTACATCAGACAATTTTACTCCCACAACTACTATAGCTACAGAAACAAGAGTGGATAATTCTCCCTTGTGATGCAGTCGAACAATCTCTCTCTCTCTCTCTCTCTCTCTCTCTCTCTCTCTCTCTCTCTCTCTCTCTCTCTCTCTCTCTTCAAACGCCTTAATCTTGGAAGAGGTCGCCACAAACGAATCGCCTCCAAGTCCCCCTGTCCTCAACCATCATCAGGCTGCCCCCTCTCCAACTCAAACCTCCTTCTCTCATAAACCTTTCCACCTCCATCCCTCCGTCTCCTCCTCGACCTCCCCCTCCCTCTTCCCACAACACCTTACTCACATAAACTCTCCTGGTCAGTCTCTCATTCTCCATTCTCTCCACCGTATTAGAATTGAAGATAAGGCTTAGAATAACGCCTGTCTACTATACGAGGTCCTTCAAAGCATCCAATTAAACTTTTCTAAGCCCAAGTCTTCCCTAAGAATAAGGCAACAGTCGAATTTACATCAAGGTCCCTAAATGTACTGCTGGGTGAACAAGGGGAAAAAAAGGAAAACAAACTTTATCCATGAGTCTGATCGGCCCAAGAATCGGACTAGGGTTCTCTCACTTGCGAGCTTTACATGCTAACCAATGCACAGCGGAGGACACAAGCAGGCAGGTGGGTCACACTGCCTACACACCTTTACCTGGAATTACTGAAGGTTCGACTAAAGAGGAACGTGGTTGAGAAGATGCTACGGAGACTTCATTTATCTTATGATGTGGTTAAGATCCTTGATAATAATTGCTCTGCTTCTCATCACATTAACCTCTGCAATCCAATGATGCAGTTTAGAGTTTATTCCTACTACTATATTACGATTATATTTAGCTTAAGAAGAGGTGCCAGGCAGTGTACGGGTTAATGAAGGCTGTATCTAACCCCTCGAATGTTAACTCTCCCAAAACTGAATATAAATGTCTAAGGGTTGCTAGAATAGGACGAAATATGCGTCCTTCACGGTAACACTATAACGAAATATGCGTCCTTCACGGTAACACTATAACGAAATATGCGTCCTTCACGGTAACACTATAACGAAATATGCGTCCTTCACGGTAACACTATAACGAAATATGCGTCCTTCACGGTAACACTATAACGAAATATGCGTCCTTTGCGGTAACACTATAACGAAATATGCGTCCTTAGAGGTAACACTATAACGAAATATGCGTCCTTAGAGGTAACACTATAACGAAATATGCGTCCTTTGCGGTAACACTATAACGAAATATGCGTCCTTCACGGTAACACTATAACGAAATATGCGTCCTTAGAGGTAACACTATAACGAAATATGCGTCCTTAGAGGTAACACTATAACGAAATATGCGTCCTTAGAGGTAACACTATAACGAAATATGCGTCCATCGAGGTATCAATATAACCCCATTACTAAAAGATTAATGAAACTCAGCCTGGAAATAGAGTTGACATCCGATCATCAGTTGAAATTAAAAATAATGAATAAATGTATTTAAAAAAAAATCCTCAATCTCTCTCACCCACTCTGTAAAACCCTAAAAAATGACTTATTCAGAAATTCGGCAAATTTAAGAGATTATTTCCAGTCAATTAAAAATCTTTATCTTTCTATCTGTCAATCTATCTGTCTACCTGTATATCTATCTATCTATTTATCATCCATTTATTAATTATCTGTCTATCTATCTGGCATCCTTCACTGCCCCATCAGGAGAGTAGGTGCCAGTGAGAAGGCTACTTAATTACGATCTTTAAAGGGACAGTAATTAGTCGCTCTTCCCTGAGTGGCATTATGTAACCAATAAACCTATGCTGGTTGAAAATACCCACTGAGAGATGTTAATTAATAAGCAAACCCGTCAAGGTCAGAGGTCAAGGTTAGGCCAAGGTCAGAGGTCGGTTAGGTCAAGGTAAGGTCGAGGTCAGAGGTCAAGGTCAGGGGTGAAGGTCAGAGGTCAAGATCAGGCCAAACTTTTCCAGTACACTATTAACACTGGCTTATTTCTGTAGTTGGAAGTCGTCAATATTACATAAACTCTTCACTTCCATGAGGTATCTTTTATTCTTGCTACCTCCAGACGATTTTCTTCAGCCTTTAAATAGACTTTTCGAAGTTGAGGGGTTGGACACGTCCTTCATGAACCCCCTTCACCACCAAGCGGCTCTCTCATGTTGGTAAAACTCTCTGACAACAACAAGACTAAAATATAAACAATGTACCTCACTGAAATGGAGTGTTAATGGGCATATTTAAACCCAGATATTCTTGGCTTTATATGTGACCTAAGTTATATGTTTAATTCCATCTACTCTCTCTCTCTCTCTCTCTCTCTCTCTCTCTCTCTCTCACACACACACACACACACACACACACACACACACACACGCAATTATCCTCACGCACATATTTACCAGTGCTGTTCTGTAGCTTATTATGCACATTATGTGTTTATTACAGCATCCATTTTCCTGCCCTGTGATTATGTAATATTATGGTGTGCAAATTCTGCCATTAAAACACACACACACACACACACACACACACACACACACACACACACACACACACACACACACACACACACACACACAGCCCTCTTCTCTCATCCTACAGCTCGCCACTTTTCCATTCTTTTCTTCTATTATATATATATATATATATTTTCATATTCCCCTTTTACTTATTTTATTTCAGACAATATTCCTGCCTATTTTCTTTGGATAAAATTCGATTATTTTTCCTAATTATCTTTTTACCAAACATCTTATTTCCTCTCGTAGGGTAATTTTCTTTCGTTATCTCTGTTCTTATTTTCTCTATCTTTCTCTTATCTAAGTATCTTTCTCCCCGCCATCTTCCTTCCAACCCTCTTTCCCTCAGTCATCTTTTTCTTCTAATCACCTCTCACGTAACCATCTTTCTCCTTACAATCTTTCTTCTCTCTTTCTTCCAACAACTTTTTTCCCCAGTCATCTTTCTTCCAACCATGCTTCTTCCTGTTTCACTTTTTCCTCATTACCTTCGTCGCGATCCTCTCTCTCGCAAGCATCTTCTTCCCCAACCAAGCTTCTTTTGACCCTCTCTCTCCCCATCATCTGTCTCCCCATCGCCTCATTCCTGCTCATCTTTTTTATAACACTTCTCCTACTTACACTCTTCTCTTCACCCGCAGACGGAGGATGACGCCCCTGTCTGCTCTACGGTCGGTGCCGCTGCTGCTCCTCTCTGCTGCAGGTTAGTTATTTGAGTCCATTAGTTTAGCACCTTCAAAACGATGACTTTTTTTTTTTTAATTAGTGTGCCAAAAGAATTTATTCAGATTAACGTATATACATTCCTCGAATTGGCGGGGTTTGATACAGCCTTCATTAAACCGTTCAGTGTGCGAGAGACCTTTCTTAAACTGCGCAAGTTATTCTGAAGGGAGAAAAAATGAATCTCTGTCTATCGTCTTTCAGTCTATCTACTAAGTTGGCAAGCTAGCTATCTGTCTGCCTGTCTGTCGCAAGAAGGTTTAATACTGGATGGGGTGGCCTTAATCGAATCTCGTCCACGTCATCCCGTTCTTAGCCATCACACTGCCCTCTCTCCAACTCACACCACTCACTGATTAAAGACGGTAGCCTCAGTACTGCAATGATCGATTGTTATATAACCTACACAGGCTACCTACAGACGAAAAAAAGATAGACAGGTCCAGAAAGGATGAGTTTTCAAAGTGTGTGGGGGTTTTATATATAACTTTCAATTGCCGTTGCTATCTCCAGACGATTTTATGCAGTGTGGGAGGGATTATTTGAAGCGTCAGGAGTTCCATATAACAGCATTCACTAACTTGCTATCTCCAGACGAGTTTATCCGGCCTATGAGAGATTCTTCAGAGTATTAGGTATACTGTATAATATAGATGTCTTACCCTATTAGAACTCTCCCTAAGCAAGTAGTGTAGCAACAGCCAGAATAAAATACAAGGAGGCGTCATCGTATTGAAGGGTTTAGCATCACACATTCGAGGTAACAACATCATCTGCAGATTGAGAGCAGAATCTAACAAAGTACTAGACTTAATTAAAGGTTTTAACCTCTTTATATCAAGATGTTTTTAATATTCTCTTCTTACAATCTAAAAGCGATTTAATTGATGCTGCACTATGGGATGGAGGGTGAAAGACTGACGAAGAGAGTGTATATGAGTGAGGTGGAGGGGGAAAGAGGGAGGGGGAGGCCGAGGATGAGATGGAGGGATGGGGTGGAGAGGTATATGAGAGAGGGGGGTGTGAGTTGGGAGCAGGGCAGTGAAATGGCGGGGGACAGGGCGACTTGGAGGCGATTTGTTTGTGGCCACCCCAAACGGGATTGAGGCGTCTGGCAATAGATAGATAGATAGACTATGCGATTATTAAACTGACTTTATCAGCTTTTTAAAAATTATATCTTACCCCCTCACTGAATCCTCCAGTTCAAAAATGTCTCTCCTCAACTACGCCAAATCTGTGGTGGCAGCAAGATTACAATGAAGATAACGTGCTGGCATTGAAATTGTTATATATTGTCAGCCCCACTGTACGTCTTGCTTCAACCAACTGTCATTACCAAAATACTTACACTGAAACACAAGCACTGAAATTTCATCCTCGACAATTAACAAGTTTAGCAGGTGAGATTAATTCAAATATTGTGGTTATCTTGAACCATTTCAATCCAGTTACATATTTTACGATACGACAGTATCTCTTGGAACAGCCGGATAAGCCATTCACACCCTTAGGATCTTCTCACTCAAACTGTTTCACTTTTGAGAAATCCTACGCTGCTTCAGTTTGGGGGACGTTCTGCCGTTGCCGGCTGTCTATATGCGATGTAGCAGCCTGTAGTGATAGGATGTTACTTCCGGCATCCTCGGCAGGTCTTACGGTTCTATCGAAACCAACCAAATTCCGGCGGGTTCTGCCTCGACCACTGGACTTGGGTTGTTGGCCTGTGCTGTATTCTGGCCACTACTTTCAGGCAGGGAGTTGCCACTGGTTGTGGAGGACTCGCGGTCCTTCCAGGCTGTTTTTCAGATCAACAGTAGGGACAGTGCATTACTTTCAGCCCCATCAAGAGGTCTTCCAGTCTTTTTGAAACCTTCCAGCTACTGGCGGGTCCTACCTCGACGACTGTGTCAAGTCTTAGGTCTCTACTATGATTTCTGACCACGAGTTGTGGATAGTGGAAAAGCGGCCAGTTTAGGTGGAATGACGACCCTACCAGGCCATTTTTCACTTGTGCCATAACTCGCAAGGATACTGATTTACTCTCAGCCTCCTTGGGAGTTCTTATAATCCTTCAAGTCATATGTGGAATGATTTGACTAGCAACCAAGGAGACGCATCGTACTTCATAACTAAGGCTCGTCTAGTATTAAGCAACCACAAATTAGTTTTTAATAAGCGGGAGTGGCTCAGTTCCATTAGGTGAAGATAAATAGACTATTAACATACTGAAAAAGACACACTGGTTATATCCCTCTGACTATTCACAGTTCCTTTATGTTTAGTAGTAGTAGAAGTACTGTAGTAGTAGTAGTAGTAGTAGTAGTAGTAGTAGTAGTAGTAGTAGTAGTAGTAGTAGTAGTAGTTGCAATCCAAGGCTCAGATGAATGGGAACCCAGTGGACTGCAGGCTAAATTTGCCCTCCTTCTGCAGTTCACCTCCTTTCGTGGGACAGGTGGGAGTCGAGGGCCATTTTTTATACACCTGGATCCGCGCGGTTTTAAAGGTGCCACCACGAGAAGGCGTCCCTCTCCAGTATTCTCTTTGTTTAGTAGTACCGTCGCGTAAATTAAAAGAAAACAGGAAAAAAAAGTTTGGGGGGATATTTTCTTGTGACTCAGAGGACTTCGTAGCACCTTTTCCTCGGTGATTTATTTTGTACTGTACACCGAGGATGAGGTGGAGCGACGGGACGGAGGTATGAATATTTATGAGTTGGAGGAAGAGCAGACTAATGACAAAGGAGAAGGTGACACAGAGGCGATTTGCTTGTGGCCACCCCTTCTAGGATTAAATGTGAGTGAAGTGATGCAAATTCTCTCGCTACTAGAAATATGTGAAGATAAATCAATATAGACAGAGAGACAGATAGATAGATAGATAGATAGATAGACAGATGGATAGATAGATAGACAGATAGATAGACAGATGGCTAGATTGGCTGGTAGATACACATACACAGAATAAAGTATGTAAAGGTGTAATATGCAAAATAAATCGCCAATGAAAAGGTTTTGCGAAGTCTTATGCCACCAAGTATAGGGTCGTAAACTCAACCATCGGTGTGGAAAAGGTAAATGTGTGTGTGTGTGTGTGTGTGTGTGTGTGTGTGTGTGTGTGTGTGTGTGTGTGTGTGTGTGTGTGTGTGTGTGTGTGTGTGTGTGTGTGTGCGCTCGTGCGTGCGTGCGGAGGAAAAGTGCAGGAACCCCTAAAGGTCTTGCTAAAAAAATATGCACATTATCATAATCCCATTGCAAAAAATCTCCCTATCTTCTAAAAGCCAAGACTCCATCGTTCCTGGTGGCGGGTATAAAATGTTAAGCTTAATATATACGTTAAGGCTGAAGTCTGAAGAGGCGGGGACTACATATCGCCATCTTAAGGCTGAGTATTGCTGAGAGGGGAGGACGAGAGGGGAGGACGAGAGGAGAAAGGAAGGAAGGAAGGAAGGATGGAGAAGGGAAGGGAAGGGAAGGGAAGGAAGGAAGGAAGGAAGGAAGGATGGATGGATGGATGGATGGATGGATGGATGCTTGGATGGAAGGGAGAAGAGAAGGATATGAATAAGAGAGGGAATAAGAGCGTGAGAGAAGAAGAAAGGGTATGGAAAGAAAAAAGGGACAGAAGGAAGGAAGGAAGGAAGGAAGGAAGGAAGAAATGAATGAAGGAAGGCAGGGCGTATGGAGGGAAATGAATAAGAGAGGGAGGAAGAGGGTGAAGGAAGAAGAAAGGAAAGAGGAAGAAAGGGAGGGAAGGAAGGGAATACGGAAGGAAAAGTGTAGAAGACAGGATGACGGTGAGGGAAGAAGGATGGAAATAGATGAAGACAAAGAGAGTGAAGAAGAAGGTGAGGGAGGGAGGGAGGAAAGAAGGAAGAGGGAAGGTAGGGAGTATGAAAAGAGAAAGAGAAGAAGAAAGAGGATGAGGAGGAGAGCAAGTGTGAAGAAAGCAATAACAGAGAGAGAAGGAGAGGTGAGGAGAGGATGGAAGAATTAGAGGATGGAAGAAAGAATGGATGGAAGGGAGGAAGGCTGGAAGAATGAAAGGATGGAAGGAAGAGAGGAAGCAAGGAAGGAAGAGAGGATGGAAGAATGAGAGGATAAAAGGAAGAGAGGATGGAAGAAAGGAAGAGATGATGGAAGGAAGGGGAGGATGAAAAGAAGGGTGGATGGAAGGAAGGAAGAAAGGATGGAGCGAAGAATTGAGATCTGAAGGAAGGTAAGATTAAAGTGAAAGAGGCTGGAAGGAAAACAGGATGGAGGGAATATGAGGCAGAGAGAGAATGTAGGAAGGGAGGAAGGAAAGGAACAATAAAGAAAGGAATGAGGAAATACAGAACGGAATATAGGAAGTAAGGAGGAGGAGGGGGCAGCCAGGCAGGAAGCATGGAGAGAGAGAGAGAGAGAGAGAGAGAGAGAGAGAGAGAGAAAGTAGAAATTGAAGAACCTGGAAATGCAAGAGGGGACAGAGGAAGGAAGGAGGAAAAGGAGGAAAGAAGGAAGGAAGGAAGGAAGGAAGGAAGGATGGATGGATGGATGGATGGATGGATGGATGGATGGATGGAAGGAAGAAGGAAGGAAGGAAGGAAATGTAGTAGAGAACAGAGGAAGTAAGTAGCAACAGAGGAAGAAGGAAATGCAAGAAGGAGCAGAGGAAAGGAATGCAGGAAGGAAGGAAAGACAATGTAGGAGGGACCAAAGGAAGAAGGAAAGGGAAGTAGGAGGGACGAAGTGAATGCAGGAAGGAAGTCGGGAGGTAAAGCAGGGAGGGAAGGAGGGTAGGAAGGGAGGGAGGAAGGGAGGAATAAAAAATGAAAGAGATAATGCAGAAAGGAAGGAAGGAAGGAAAGATGGGAGAGAAGGAATGCATTTCGGAAAGGAAGGAGGAAGAGATGAATATAGGAATGAAGGAGAGAATGGTGAAACGAAGGAAAGCAGATAAGGAAGGGAGGAAGCAAGAAGGAACTGCGGGAAGGAACAAAAGAGGTAAGGACGCAAGGAAGAAGTTTAGGAAGGAAAGAACGAAGGAGAGGACGTAGGAAGGAACAAAGGCAGGAAAAGATAAATAACAGCATGATGGAAGCAAGTAAGGCAGGAAGGAAAGGAAGAAGGAAGGATGGAAGGAGGAAATGAAAGAATAGAGATAAGGAGGAAAGGATGGAGTTTAAGTGAAGGACAGAGATGAATGAACGAAGAAATAAAGACAGGGAAGAAAGAACAATAGCATGACGGAAGGAAAGAAGAAAGGCAGAAAGGAAAGACAGGAAGAAAGGAGGTAAGGAGTGAGCGAAGGAAAGAGATGCAACAAGAAAGGAATGAAGACAAGGAAGGATTAATAACGACTTGATGAAAGGAAGGAAGTAGGGCAGAGAGGGAAGGTAGGGAGGGAGGAAGGAAAGGGTAGCTAGGGAGGGAGGAAGGAAAGGGTAGCGAGGGAGGGAGGAAGGAAAGGGTAGCTAGGGAGGGAGGAAGGAAAGGGTAGCTAGGGAGGGAGGAAGGAAAGGGTAGCTAGGGAGGGAGGAAGGAAAGGGTAGCTAGGGAGGGAGGAAGGAAAGGGTAGCTAGGGAGGGAGGAAGGAAAGGGTAGCTAGGGAGGGAGGAAGGAAAGGGTAGCGAGGGAGGGAGGAAGGAAAGGGTAGCTAGGGAGGGAGGAAGGAAAGGGTAGCGAGGGAGGGAGGAAGGAAAGGGTAGCGAGGGAGGGAGGAAGGAAAGGGTAGCGAGGGAGGGAGGAAGGAAAGGGTAGCGAGGGAGGGAGGAAGGAAAGGGTAGCGAGGGAGGGAGGAAGGAAAGGGTAGCGAGGGAGGGAGGAAGGAAAGGGTAGCGAGGGAGGGAGGAAGGAAAGGGTAGCGAGGGAGGGAGGAAGGAAAGGGTAGCGAGGGAGGGAGGAAGGAAAGGGTAGCTAGGGAGGGAGGAAGGAAAGGGTAGCTAGGGAGGGAGGAAGGAAAGGGTAGCTAGGGAGGGAGGAAGGAAAGGGTAGCGAGGGAGGGAGGAAGGAAAGGGTAGCGAGGGAGGGAGGAAGGAAAGGGTAGCGAGGGAGGGAGGAAGGAAAGGGTAGCGAGGGAGGGAGGAAGGAAAGGGTAGCTAGGGAGGGAGGAAGGAAAGGGTAGCTAGGGAGGGAGGAAGGAAAGGGTAGCTAGGGAGGGAGGAAGGAAAGGGTAGCTAGGGAGGGAGGAAGGAAAGGGTAGCGAGGGAGGCAGGCAGCGTCAAGTGTCGCTCACAGGAACTTATGAGGCGACGGTGACGTTCATTAAGACGAGCAGCCACAGTCGGGACCTGGCGGGGGGGATGGGGTGGGAGGGAGGCGAGGAAGGACGGAAGTGGGGGGAGAGGAAGGGGACAGAAGTGGGGGAGAGGAAAGGGACGGAAGTGGGGTCGACAGGGAAGAAAGAACAGGGACGTGAGGGGGCAAGGAATGGGAGACAGGGAGGTGTTGGGGCAAGGAAAGGGAGACAGGGAGGTGTGGGGGGCAAGGAAAGGGAGACAGGGAGGTGTTGGGGCAAGGAAGGGTAGATAGGGAAGTGTGGGGGGCTAGGATGTGGGGCAGAGAGGTGAGAGGCAAGGATGAGTGGGGGGGGGGGGAGCAGAGACGTGAGGGGGCGAGAAATGGGAACGATGACTTGGGGGGAGGGGGTGCTGGGGAGTGGTGGGAGGCTGGCAGGGTAACAGGGAAGCCAACTGGCGGGAAACAGGGTCACACGGTCTCACACCCACCACAATATATGAAAATTGAATGAGAACATTGGCTATCCCTTGCCTGCGTTAGAGAATCTCAAGCTGAAAGTATCTGTGACAATGTTGGTGAGTCTCCCCTTGAATCAGCCAATACTGCAATGCTTAGTCTCAAGGATGCTGTATTTTCCTAAGGAGGTCTGGAAACTAGTGTGTATTTTTAGAATATTTAATGACCACCTTGACTTAAATTCCGGTTAAAAAACAAACTTGATTATGAATTTCTTTTGCTTAACTCTCTTTGAGAGAGCAGAAGTTTGTAGGATTGATCCTCTGTTTTTGATTACACACACACACACACACACACACACACACACACAAAAATATATATATATATATATATATATATATATATATATATATATATATATATATGCACTGCGTATATTTCAATCTCTCTTACCAACAGTGGCTGTCAGAAGCGAGATGGGAGAATCTTTACCCCTGAATTAATACTTCTACTGTACTCTAAAAGGCCGGTTCACACGAGCTGAATCGCGGCCGTTTTTTTAGCCGATTTGCTGGGAAAAAATGCCGATTTTCGGCATTTTTCTCGGAAAGGTGTTGACAGGTACGGGGACTGCAGAGGCAGGAACGCGGCAACAGTGTTTACAAAGATGGACCACCGTACTCGTAGTAGGTGTGCAGCTCTTGCACTTTTCCAACTTCAAGATGAGCCCTCACGGCCGCGATTTAGTTCCTCTGAATAGGCCTTTACTGCCACTCAGCTTTCCGAGGGCTTCAGGGGCCGTATGCATAAATTTTCTTAAGCATAAAATCATGTACAAGACTCCTTTACCTTCAACTCATTACCTTTAACTCATACTTAAATAATCATACTTTTATATCAGATACACCCACACTGGAATGAACGTTAAAGTGAGATTAGTTGTGGTAGTAGTGTAAACAAGATGTCGTATTCGTCTTCGTTCCCACAGCTTTGCCTTGTTCGGTGCTTCCATTTAAATCGGCCCGGCTACTTTCTCCCGATTCCGGCAAAAAAAAACCGACATGTCGGTCTCTCCATACCGGCGAAAAAAGCGGCCGGAATTTCTACCGGGAAGCGATTTCCGGCAAAAAACGGCCGCGATTTTGCTCGTGTGAACCAGCCTAACGCCTGCTGGTCTGGTGGTAGAGGTACTGGGTGGGAAAGGGTTGTCTTATAGTTATTTCCTTGACGCTGCAGTGAGTGGCTTGGTGGGTGTTCCTACTGTCCAACACATAATTCTACTGTATCATCTGTCCCTCACCTCAGTCTTGAGGAGTAAAATTATGATGATGACGATATCTTCTTTTTCCGCAGACGTGGCAGTGAGAAGCAGTGTGGCAGTGTCGCTACCCTCGTCTCAGCTGCTGTCGGGAATAAGTAAGAGGCTGGAGTTCGTGAGTGTGTCAGAGTCCCACTACGACCACACTCACCACACCCACCACCACCGCGAGGATGCACCGGACCCCCACCTGGCCTCCACCAACGCAAGCAGGGAGGTGTTTCTGGGCGCTACGGCAACACTTGACTGTACCGTGTATGACCTCACTAACCAGAGTGTAAGTGTAAGTGTGTGTGTGTGTAGTGAAGGAGAGGGGAAGGTGTGTGTGTGTAGTGAAGGAGAGGGGAAGGTGTGTGTAGTGAGGAGAAGGGGTGAGTGTGTAGCTGTGTGTAGAGAAGGAGAGGGGAATGGAATGCAGGAGGAGATGAGAGTTGTAATGGAAGCAGCAGAGACCAGAAGGAGGGCATATAGGAAGCGATTAGATGACAGAGAGGTGAGGTGGCGTGAATGGAGGGTGAGAGAATTACTATGTTCACTTTAATTATACTCTCTTTTAAATATAACTTGGCCTAAAATTGCCATCTCTCTATCTTTAGTGAGAAATAATAACAATAGTCAAACAGCAGAATACTAGTCACGAAGAAGTGCTGCTAATCACAAAGAAGTGCTGTGGGAGGATACAGAAGCGACTGTCTTCTACAACTACTTCTACAAACACAACACAGCCTAAAAAGTCATCTCCCAATCTTCACTGCCGAATTCTAGTGATGGATAAACAGTAGAATATGATGTTAGTCACGAAGAAGTGCTGTTGAGAGGTGAAAAAATACGTTAGCAGGATCTAAAGCTGTCCCAACCGTGTGAAAGTTAATGGCATTACCTTATATTTATTTATGTATGTATTTATTTATTTATTGCGTATTATTAACATTCAGGGCAGTGAAATGGCGGGGGACAGGGCGACATGGAGGCGATTTGTTTGTGGCCACCCCTTACGGGATTAAGGCGCCTGGCAATAGATAGATAGATTACCATTCGGGCTCCTATGACTCACGCAGCTGACTAAAATGATTTGGCGCTGGATGAAATATAATGCTAAAAATGAGCAAGTATGAGAGACTTAATGGTAAAAGTTAACACTCTCAGGTAACTATGACTCGCTGTCAACTGAGCATTATTGTCCAGCGTTATATGGAACCAAGGCAGAAGCGACTACGATGAATTAATTACTGAGGAGGGCAGACAAGGAACGATAAAATAGCAAGGGGGAGTGTAGACGAGTTAGGAAAGAGTGGCCGCCGCCGAGGGAAAACAGGAAGAGGAATGACTAAACAGCAAGGGAAGTGAGGAGAAAGGAAGAGGAATGATTAGACGGCAAGGGAGGTGAGGAGACAGGAAGAGGAATGATTAGACAGCAAGGGAGGTGAGGAGACAGGAAGAGGAATGATTAGACGGCAAGGGAGGTGAGGAGACAGGAAGAGGAATGATTAGACGGCAAGGGAGGTGAGGAGACAGGAAGAGGAATGATTAGACGGCAAGGGAGGTGAGGAGACAAGAAGAGGAATGATTAGACGGCAAGGGAGGTGAGGAGACAGGAAGAGGAATGATTAGACGGCAAGGGTAGTGAGGAGACAGGAAGAGGAATGATTAGACAGAAAGGGTAGTGAGGAGACAAGAAGGTACCGAAAGACTGAAGGGTGAGAAACGCAGCATATACAGACAGATACATAGACAGACTGACAGACAGCTAGATAGACACATAAGGATAGATATTAACTCTCGGGCTCCTGTTACTTCCCCTCAGTTAGATACACACTCGTCACTAGGGAAGATGGGGGAATGAAAGTATTCAAACTGCGAGGAGAAAAACATATAAGTACGAGAAATATTTAGGGGACAAAGACGGACAAAATATTACTTGGTACTTAAAACACCCTCTTTAATAATGCTAAGTGGTATCTCATACTTATATAGAGCCTTCACCCGCTCACACCTCAGAAAGCCAGGCCAGACGACAGATGCTGCGGAAGTTAATGTTAAGAGTGTCAGGCAGTTCTCCATGAACCCTCTTGTGGGCGCCCGAGGGAAAGGTGGCCAGTGTTGGGAATAATTCTAATATCTTCAGTTCGGCAACGTAATTTTTCTTCCTACTTTGTTATTATTTATTTATATGAGACGCGGTGTGAATGGTGAAAGGGTTGAAGTCACAATGCCGCTTAAAAGCCCTAAGCGTTGGAGTGGATGAAAAAATTGGGATGGAAGGAGATCAGTGGCTGTGGTGGGCGTACAGGAGTGGGTGGGGTGGGCGAAGAGTGGGTCGGGAGTGTAGAGAGCAGTGGGAGGGGTGGGTGGAGTGGAGGAGGTTCGCTGGAGTTTACTGCTCACAGACTGCAACTAAGGGGCGAGTAAGACTGGTCAACCTCGCCTTAAATGTCTAGAGTGAGCAGCCTATCCCCGGGTCCCTATGGTCTTGATGGAGACAAGAAGAAAAACAAAAATTAGAAGATGGATGGATGGATGGATGGATGAATGAATGAATGAATGAATGAATGAAGAGACATGGGCAAAGCAAGTGTGCGTGGTGAAGACATACATCAAACCTATCTCCCCTAACAAGAGGAAAACAGCAAGAAAAGAAGAGCAAAACAGGAAGGAAGGAAGAGGAAGGAAAGAAGAGGAAAACAGCAGGGAAAGCAGAGGAAAACAGGAAGGAAGGAAGAGGAAGGAAAGAAGAGGAAAACAGCAGGGAAAGCAGAGGAAAACAGCAGGGAAAGCAGAGGAAAACAGCAGGGAAAGCAGAGGAAAACAGCAGGGAAAGCAGAGGAAAACAGCAGGGAAAGCAGAGGAAAACAGCAGGGAAAGCAGAGGAAAACAGCATGTACAAAGGAGAAAAGGGTCAAGAACAACGACGAAAGACAGCCAGGAAAATGGCAAAGAAAAAACACGACAAAAATAATAATAAACTTCAGCAACAAGGGAATAAAAACTCACTACTTCCATATACCTGGCCATCAAGCGACGCAGGTAAAATGGGTCGTTGTGGCGAAGGGGTTAATTTAAAAAAGGATAATTACTGCACAGGATGATGTACAAAATTAGGCGGATATGACACCAATTAACCTGGGAAATAAGGTAACATTCTAATTAACTATGGCTATTCCGTAACACCTGTATATTGGCGACTTATTTTGGTCACTACACCTCAGTGTCTTCGAGTATAAGGTGATATTCTAATTCGTTTTGGAGATTCCGTAAAACCTTTCTCATTGCGATTCATTCCGCACGTTATATCTAAGTATCTTGTATGTTACTGATATAAACATTGTCCATATTTAAACGGTGTAAATATTATACTGGAGAAAGGTAATATGTAATAAGAATAAATCGGTCAGGAAGATGCACTACGAAGTCTCCCATGTCACCTACATTACGTGCCATCAGATCATACTGAAGACTCCTGTAATGGTTTTTCTTAGTAAAATAAAACTAGGTTAAGACAGAGCAATGATCAAAGGTTTGTGAATCAGGGGAATTCTAAACTCTTCTTTCTTTTATCATCATCATCATCATCATCATCATCATCTTCACCATCACCATCATCATCATCATCACCATCATCATCATCACCATCATCATCATCATCGTTATCATCATCATCATCATCACCATCATCATCATCATCGTTATCATCATCATCATCATCATCCGGACCTCCTTTCCCACCCTAAGGAAGGGTAATAATAATAATAATAATAATAATAATAATAATAATAAAAATACTGCTACTACTACTGCGACAAATAACAATACTTATCATCATCATCATCATCACCATCATCATCATCACCATCATCATCGTTATCATCATCATCATCATCATCCGGAACTCCTTTCCCACCCTAAGGAAGGGTAATAATAATAATAATAATAATAATAATAATAATAAAAATACTGCTACTACTACTGCGACAAATAACAATACTTATCATCATCATCATCATCATCATCACCATCATCACTTGCTTTACGACACACTTGTTGTTCAGTAACCACAGTGTCTCTGGCCTTGGCCACTGGCAAACAACCGCCCCTGCTGGCCCGTCCTGCTCTGTGAACCGATGTTCCCTTGACGGTAGACTACCCCTCACCCAGCGAGGTGCGGGGAAGAGAGTGGAGGTTTAGTTCTTGGATGGATATTGCATTTGCGTCCTTATAATAAACGGCCTCCATGTCACC